>NW_028227265.1:14567500-14822500 GCF_978045245.1 Mus caroli
CTGACATGCTCACCCGCTCTCCAAATTCCCACTAAGAAGTCTCTGTGGCTCTAGGCCTGAGGGGTCACCTGCTTGAAGGCTGTTCACTCAGTTCAAGACAAGCGTTCACACTGAGACCCTTTCGGCTGCTTCAGGTACTAGGCTTTGCTAGACTGTAGACCTCATAACCAACTAAAACATCCGCACCTTTCCAAGGCCACAGATGTATTCGAAATTAAAGCTTTTTGTTACCAGACTCCACTTTTCTCTGCTTGAAGGCAAAGAAAGAGGAGAGAGAAGCCAAGACTGTTTTTCATATCAATATCCGACGAGACCACCATTCTTTAGATTTTTAAATTATGTTTATTTGTAGATGTGTATGTTAGGGGTGGACACATGCCATAGCATGTATGTGGGAAGTCAGAGGACAGTTTGGGGGAGTCTTTTTTCTCCCCCTACCATCGAGTAGGTCCCAGGGACAAACTCCACTTAGCAGGCTTCACAGAAAACATCTTTCCCTGCTAGACCATCTTGATGGCTCAAGGGAGTCACTGTTGATATATGTTCTATAGTTGCGTTGCAGAAACCAGGTGTGGCGGTGCTCACCTTTAATCTCAACACTCAAGAGGCAGAGGCGGGATGATCTCTGTGAGTTCAAGGCCAGCTTGGCTAACAGAGTGAGTTCCAGGACAGCCAAGGCTACAGGGTGAGACCTTACTTTAAAGAAAAAAAAAAGCATTTGAACACTGCTTTTTATATTGTTTAGTATATTTTATAAAATATAACAAATTTCTAACAAATTAGTATGATTTTTTTTTGGTATGTATATATGTGAGAGGGTGTTGCTATAGTACTCAGGCTGGCCTCTAACTACCAGCTTGCTGAGATTACAAATGTGAGCCACCACATTAGTATATATGATTTTAGAATGGGGTCTTAAATATGTTCCTAGTCGCTGTATTTATTTCATGTTGTATTACTTTATATCTTAACTACTTTAATATCTAAAACCGTTTACTCTTCTGCCTGGTCCCCATTCTCAACACCTTACAAGAGCCTTCCCACGAGGACACTGGCTGCTTTGAGGGAGAACACTATTCAGTTTGCCAGGTCCCGGGCAGACAGACAAAAACAAACACAATCCATTCTGCCCATTAGTCCTGCACCAAATGGCCACTGGGCGCAGTTAATCTGCCACGGCTACCGCTGCGGACAAGGAAGGACAATATCTCCAATTGTTTCCTCTACCCAGCAAGCCCTGCCTGTGGAATGCTCAGGTACCCCCTTATTTTCAGCAAGGGCCCACACGCTTGTCCTCAACAAGTGGGCTATTGATTTTTGCCTGTTTTCAGAACAGCCTGGGGTTTTCTGAATGACAATGGCAGCCCCTACTTTTAAAAAAAAAAAAAAAAAAAGAAAGAAAGAAAGAAAAGAAAAAGAATCCCGGGCTTTGGGGAAATACTCTTTCTTTCACTCTGCCAAACACGCTGCCTCTGTTTGTCTGGATCCATTCATGGATTCAACTGGATGCTGCTAATTTCCAGCTTCCCCCCCCCCCCCTTTGCCTTTTCGGAGTCTAGCATACTTTTAGCCTTTTAATGCTGAGAGGTCAAGAGGACTCGGCTTTGTTCCGGGGGCTCCTATGAAGGGGGTGAGAACTTTCCTGACATCAGGGGATGGTATAACAGGATGCGATTTCTCTTTTTTCCTTTTCTTTCTCTGTCTCTCCTCTTTCCTTCTTCCTCAACAATCAGCTTGTAAAAGACGTGTAGCGCCACACTCAAACACTCCAAAGGCAGAAGAGACTCACATGTACTTGTATATGTGACAAAGGACGTCCTTTCTACAAACCTAAAGAGAAATGATTTAGAGACTATATTCATGCTTAAATGCTCCCACCTTTTCTAAAAGACCGAAGAATGGAAAATCAGAAGACTATGATACAAGCCGGACAGAGTCGACATGAATTTTGTGTTTGCCTTTACTTAAGATGTTTAAGTGACCATAATAGCTCAGGTGCCAATTTTAACTCCATACAAGAAATCCCAGTGACTGGTTGTGGACATTTACTCTTTAAGTATACCAGTGTACCAGTGAACAATGTCTTTAATCTGCCAGGCCATTCCTCTGAGAACAGTGTATCTCCTTACAAGAAGGTACCTGACAGTAAGAGTTTGAGGACTTCTGCCCAGCCAGCCAGAGCTGCCCACACAGGGCCACAGTGCTGAGTCCACAGGGAAGAGTGGGTACTCCCACTTCTTCCCCCCCCCCCCCACACCCACACCTGCACACGGAAAACAGAGCAAGGTGATGACCAAGCGGTGCACACTCTCTACATCGGGATGAGGGCTTTTGCAGGGCCCCTGAGTAACTCAGCCTGGACAAACCAAGATAGCTGGGCATTTGCATAAAATAAAGAGTGCTGGAAGAGAGCCCCCCCACGCCCCCCATCCTCCCACCCCACACCGCACATGCTGGTACAAGGTGCCAGCACTAGGCTTCTGGGCTGTGCTATCATTTCTTTAAAATGTTTTGTAGGAATTGTTTAAAGGGCCACCAATGTGACTCAGTGGGTTCAGAGGCTTGTCACCAAGCCTGGCAATATGGGTTCAGTCCCAGATCCTGCATGGTAAGAGGAGACTGGCATACTCAGGATTAGCCTTGCTTCCCTTTCACTGAAAATGGGAGACCGGAGTGGGGGCTCTCTGGAGGTGACCCCTCTCTTGTGTCGTGAGCATAAGATTTTGTTTTGATGGCAAAGTATGGTGGGCTGGAAGTCGAGTCACAAGTATAGATTAGGTACAGGGACACGGGCTGAGAAGACGGGCCTTGGGAAGCTGCATTGGCCAGGCAAGCATCTGTAAATAAAGAGAAAAAAGAGGAATGGAGCGCTGAGAGGCTAGGCCAGGTGACAGGATGGCATCAACTTGCAGAGTTCAGGGTGAAGGAAAGGAAAAAAGGAAGAAAAGCCCTCTTGGCTCCTGGGGCCACGTCAACTTTTCCCATTTGTCTCTTAGAGGTTTTACAAAGAAAACAAAATCAGAATGTCTCAAAGGGAAAGAGAAGACAGGAATAGAATGGGAAGGGAGGGAGGAGGAGAGAAGGGAGGAGGGAATGAGTGGGAAGGGGGAAGGAGGCAGAGGACTGGGAAAAGAGGGAGGCCAGAAGCAGCTAACTTCTACTATATAGTGCTGGAGAGAGAAAGATACGTAACACTAAATAATTACTTTATATAGATCGGACCACTTATGAGATGTTGGCTAGTTTATATTTCATAAAAGTCAGGGCAATTTTGTCATCAGGAGCCTTGGGCTGGAGAGATGGGCAGTTCTCTCCTCTCTCCTTCCCTCAGCAGGGAGCTGAGCATACATAGGCTCAGGGAGGTTTGCTGGGCGAAGAGCCTGGTTCCCACAAGATGGAAGTGTACACAGGGCTGGTCTGAAGGAGGATGCTCCTGAGGACTCGTGGGCAGCAATATGGTGGGGAAAATAAAGGTGTCCCAGAGTGTCACCTCTGGCACACACGTGTGAAGTACTGCTGGGTCCAGGTCTAGCCAGGTGCAGAAACACCTGGGTTCGTTTCAGCTTTTTTCTTTAGAAATTTTATATTGTTGTTGTTGTTAGCGTGTGTGATGCCTATGGAGGTCAGAGAACAACTTCATGGAGTCAGTTCCCTCTTTCCACTTTCACCTGGGTTCCAGGAATTGAGCTCTGGGTCATCAGGTGTGTGTGGCATGGCCCTGGACCCATTAACTGAACTGTCTCAGGAGATTTTTGTTGTTTTTGTTTGCTTGTATTTTTTAGACAGAGTCATACTATGTAGTCTAGGCTGGCCCCAAATTTGTAATTCCCAGACTCCTGAATAATGGGATTCCACAAATGCCTCACCATGCCTGGTTCTAGTGTTTGAAGGTGCCAACGGGCATTCAGCCAGGTGGAAAGCAGGGGGTCACTCCTCTGACCCCGTCCAAACTCCACAGGGTCCAAGCAGTTAAGCCACAGAAGGGTTTTCAGTTTTAGCTTCTTCTCTAGGTCTAGACCCTCTTTTTAATTTGTAAAGCTTCCCGGCCCTCTCAAAGTCTGCAGGGAAGGCTCGTACAAGGACAACCTTTGAGCAGGCACAGAGCCACTGCCTTCATCTCCAAGTCACCGGCTGGATCGGATCTAAGATTTAAAACTCTGAGCTTCAGATGCCAGTGAAAATAATAGTTCTGTTCCCGAAATGCACCCCATAGTGAGGGTTGATCTGTCCATGGGTGATGGGGTTGAGGGGTCGGAGCAGGGAACACAAGACACAGAGCATGAAGTCAGGAGGAACGTGATGAACTGAGATTGGTAATAAAGGGACTGAGGTCGTAGCTGGACGAGGCTCCCTCGTACGGAAGAATGCTCACCTAACATTCAGGAAGAAGCCCGAGGTTCAACGCTTAATGTAGCATAATGTAGCATAAACTAAGTGTGATGGCCATACCAGCGTGAGGTCAGCCCTGGTTCTCCACGAGCTTGCCTCAAGACCAGGAGAAGACAGGCTGACCGACCCAGCTGTCTAACTCCCCCCTTTCACAATCTGAAAACAGTGTGCGGCTGAGAGTGTTAAATCTCCAGTGGCAGCCAAGAACGCATAACGGTTCTCATCTGGGAGAAGAGGAGACAAATGAAAGCGATTCAGCATCGAGGAGTGAAAAGTATGCCGGGGTCAGACCGTATCACATTGCCTCCACATCACAGGTTACCAAGGTACAGGACCCGGGGAATTGTCTCTATAAGCCCCTGTCTTCTCAGCTCTGAAAAGGATACTGGGCATCCACAAGATCCTGGGGATCCACAAGATAAAAACAGTGTGACCCAGGGCTGGAAAGATGGACCAGGAAGTAAGAGCCTGGCTACTCCCGCAGAGGACTAGAATTCAGTTCTCAGCACCCACATCAGAGGGCTCACAACCCCCTGGAACTGCTCCGGAGCACTTGACCCTGCTTCCTGTTTCCTCCAACACCCTGGGGGGGGGGAGGGGGAGGGGGGAAGGTGAGGGAGGGAGTGGAGGGGGAAGGAGGAAGGGAAAGGGAGGGAGGAGGGGGAGAATGAACAAGAGAGCCCCACCCCACACAAATAAAAAAAAAATCTTTTAAAAAGTCACGGGACACACTTTACCTTTCTTGGGGGTGGTTAGAGCTCCCGCCCCACCACTTGTTGATAACCTGATGATTCTCAGAGCCAGTATCTTTTTGAAAGAGAGAGAGAGAGAGAGAGAGAGAGAGAGAGAGCGAGCGAGCGAGCGAGAGAGAGAGAGAGAGAGAGAGAGAGAGAGAGAGAGAGAAAGAAGGAAGGAAGCAAGCAAGCCTGGCAGGAAGCACATGTCTGCCTGAGATCTCAATTTATCTTTTGCATGCTAAGGGATGTAGTTCCTCACGCAGTGCCTTTCATTGTCAAGCCCAGAAGATCTACCTAAGCAGAGACTGTGCGGATAAAATAGAAATGGGGAAATCCCATGGAAACAGATACTATCTGCAGTACCTCTGACTAAAACAATGATTCTCTTCCTGTGGTTGGTTCAAACCGGTGCATTAAACTCCAAGGAATTGCTTTCAAATAAGACTCTAATTTCAGGGACCCAAGGAAGCCTGCATTTTAATAAGATATTTCATTGTTATCCCGAATACAAAACCATTGTTTGCCTGACTCTATAATTTATCGTTAGACAGACACTGAGCTATTACTGTAGCAAAAAATGAAACATGCAATGATCTCGCTAATAAAACAATTGGATCATAAGGCAAGACGGAGCTAGGCACTTTAAACAGAGCTGAACCCCCCCCCCCCCCCGTGGCGATCTGCATAGGCTAATATTCCCAGTTGGAATTTCACCTTTCTCTACTCTTCTGAGAAGACAGTCATTGCAGTAGCCTGCTAACAATACCTGTAAGGTCTCTCCAACTTAATCCTTTATTCCTCCTGAAGAAAAAGGCTGCTTGCTGGTTCTGAGTATTCCCCCTCTACACACCTCAACAATTAACACATGCACATGTTCTTATTTGGTAGTAACAGCTTCTTGATTTACATGAGGAAGTATATATTTTGCACACCACAGGCAAAGCTATTCCTTCCCCTATAAAAAAAAGTTTGTTTACAAAGGTGGGGGAGAGGTGTGGATGTTGACTTAGAAATTACATGGCTCACCCCCCAACCCCCATTTCTCTTTCTCTGTGTTCAGTCAAGGAGGGAAGAGGAGTTATCCCTTAACATTTTTTCCTCTTCCACTCTGCCGGGGAAAACTCCTCAGCTGAGGTGGTGTCTCCCTTGGATCCTTGAAACCTCCTTTTTCTAATTCCCAAGAGGAGAAGGGCTCAGTTCCCATCTGTTGAAAACTAGGAGGTGGATGTTTGTTAGGTGGTCCAGTCTCAAAGGCGGAGAGGGTAGGCGAGATTCAGAGAGGCTCCGCCCATCCCTCTGCTCAGAGTGGCTGAAGGCAGTGGCTGTCTATGGTAACTCCCCAAGTCCTGATTGCCTGTTCTGTCAAGTGGGAGCCTTCACATCTATTTCCTATGTATTCAGCAGAAACTGAATGACCTGAACACCCACACAGCGAGGCTGAGGGTCACACCCAGTGGAGATTCTAGAAGCATGTCCTTCTCTATCCCTAAGTCTGCCCACAGCAGCCTATACCCGTCCCTCCCCGCACCATCCCCCCCAGCACTGTGATGGCTTCAAGGCAGGACAGATTCCTCCCCAGAACACCAGAGGGAGGCTCATAGTACCCCACAGTGATTTATTCTTTGAAGGTCTTCATTCTTTGTAGGTCAACTCCATGGAGTCACTGCACCGACAGGGTGAACAGACTAGCTGGCATGGATAATGCAGATTCTCTGTCCCCTCTTTAGACCTTGCCTAAACAAAATGAAGGTACTGGTCCCTAGGGGAGGTCACCTGCTGCCCTTTTGCCCCTGTCTTTCCTTCCTGGAGCATAGACTTTTGGCCTCTGCAGGGCTGAAAATAATGAAGTCACGGGCTGCTGAGATGGTTTGGCATGCAAAAGTGAGTGTGGCTCAGAACTGACAGCCTGAGTTCAATCCCCAGAAGCTGCAGAGAAATCTGGGTGTGGGAGCACACATCTGTAATCCTACTACCTCTAAGGGGACATGGGGGACAGATGAGAGGCAGAAACCGGATTATCTAGGAGCTCTAGCAGAAACAGAAACTGGAGACAGACAGACCCCGCCTCACTAAGAGATCCCACCCTTGTACTCTGTCCTCTGACCTCCATTCGTGTGCACAGGCACACAAAAGAAACGAAGCAAACAAATAAATATGAAGCAAGGAACAGGAACAGATGAGAGGCCGGTATTAAAGTGGGCAGACATCACATGCAAATCCTGAGCCTAGGAGACAGGCTGTCTTCCTAAGCTCTCTCTCTCTCTCTCCCTTCTTCAACCCAGGGCCCTGCAGATTCTAAGAACACGCCCCAGCACTGAGATGTAACCTCCGCTCAACATTTCTTTCCTAACACAGCAACTACAGCAACACGGAGCTGGAGCTGCAGCTGTGACCCTTGCCTGAGAACCCAATATCCAACTTCTTTGACCCACTTATAGAGTGACCTCCAGGTGACTGCTACGTCGCTGCCGTTCAGCAGCTGTCACGCACAGCCAGTCTTTTCCTGGGGATGGACATTATTCTGAGAGCACTCGTGGACCGAGGCCCCCTTAAGAAGTTTCAGCATCCTCCCCGTTACTACGGAGACTCAGTGCCCCCTGCCTCACCGTCTACGCTGGTCACTTCCTAACACAGATGTCTAGGGACATGCCCTTGTGCACCTGTCTCAAGGTGCCCTTCTGGCACTCAGGAGCAGGTAATGGTCATTGACAGGGCTGGGTTTTGCTGCATTTCTGGTAAGACTTGTGTCAGGGATGATTAGATGGTGAGGGCTGGGAAGGAGGTGATGTCCCTCTCTGGAGACTGTGTCTACACACAACTGGGGTCAGTTTAGTGAAAAACACCGGTCAGAGAGGCTGCATGATTGAACTGACTGGCAATTCCCCAGCCAGGGCAGGCAGCCTTGGGCTATGCGGGGAGCAAGGCAGCCAGCCCTTTGCTTCCTTTTCATTTAAAACACATCTCAAAGTACCAAACTAGAGGTAGAGATTCAGTTCAATGTCTTTGGATTGATTGATTAATTTAAAGCCCCTGAGAGATCCCGTTGGTTCACAGATAAAGCCAGACAGGCCGAGAATTTTCCTGTCTTCCTCAAAGGGGGAACATTTCAACCGCAGCCCCCTAATTGGAGATGATTTACATTTTTTGTCTTGATCTCTGCATTGTGAAAGAGGAGAAGTTGCCATCAGCAACCACTGAAACCTGGCTGAGCATAGCTTTCAGGTTGCATCCGATGTCCACGCTATTGGGCCATCTAATATTGTCCAAACATGGAGTAGTGACTGAGAACCACCAAGCAGGACCTGGCTGTTGACTTAGGGATCCAACGAGCATTGGTAGCAAAATACTAACTCTGCCGAATTCCAACTGTCCAAGCAACTAGCTGCAATTCCTGAGGTCTTGGCTACCATGAGAGCAAACAGGGATATGAATGAGCTCTTGCAATCAATCTCCATGTGAGAAAGATGTCCCACGCAAGGTACCAATAAAGGCTAGGGAGACAACTAAGTTGGTAAAGCTGACTTGAGTGTGATCTCCAGAACTGATGCCTAAAAGAAATCTTGCATGGCTTCTTGCTTATTACTCCTGCATCAGGGAGTCAGAGATAGGCAGCTCCCCGGGGCTTACTGATCAGCTACTTGGTGAACTCTGGGCCAATAGAGGGGGGAAAATGTAGAATACCAAAGGTGATCCTGTTGTATAGCTTCCATGTGTATGTAAGTACACACACATGTATAATTACATCTGCATGAATAAACACACTTTCTTTCTCTCTTACACACACACACACACACACACACACACACACACACACACACACACACAAGATACCAGTGATCCTGGAAGTAAGTATGAGAGAGCCAAGAGCAGTCTCACCAAACAGCACCAGGACTCCAGGGCTGACTTGAGTCTCACGAGTGCCTGAGAGCTCCTCCCAGATATTCCACAGTCTCCTAGATCTTAATTGCTTCTACATTCTCCTGGAGAGGTGCCTCCATTTTGTTTAGTGTGGTGATGCCGGAAGACAATGAATGCCCTTCTCAAACGATTGCCTGTTGGCTATTACGAAACACACCAAACTCTGAATCACATAGTCTCTGATGCAATCTCCCTTCAATGTGGCTTCACCAAGGCCTATGGACGTGCTCTAAGTCTCTCCCCTAAGGGGGAATCTCTCATCCTGTAAAGAGATCTCTGGCTATTTGCTAAACTATATAAAGCAAGAAGAACCATGGCAGGGGTGGTGGTGGAGAGGCAGAGAGGTAAGTTAGTAATACCTTACAAATTCAATTTGCATTCTTTCCTCGGTGTTAACTCAATCTGAATGAGCTTCCCCAAAATAAGCCAGCATTTGAAATCCTCCTGCCTGATAGATGGCCTTACACACTTAAAAACACCGTCCCTTTAATAAACTAACCCGCACAATGCGCTCTTAAATGGTTCTAGAATATTCTGATAGCAAAATATTTTCTGTTTCTGGGCCAGAACTGGACATTTCTTCTTGGGAATATGATGTTTGAAAATCAGGTCCTCCTATTATAGATTTTCCCCTCAGCTTGTAGAAAATCCATGATTCCCTAAACATTGGTCTTTGAAAGCACATTGACTAAAATCTTCATGCTTAATTCATGAAGCGCAGTCTGGAGATTAGTGGAGCTGGACATAGACCGGGAATACTTTATCATATTCTAATAAGCAGAGGTTGAAAATTGCATTTCTAAAGCTACAGTATTAAAGGGCACACCGCAAAACATGACCCAAACATAACTCAGTAGTTTTACAGTGCCTGAAAAGGCTTTGATATGATAAAGTATGCTGACGGTGAGAATAAACACAACTAGAAAATTTTGAATTTAAAAAGGAGAAAAAAAGGAGGGGGGGCATGTGAAACTTGGTGAACATTTGGTATATTTATGGAAAATATACATATTATAAACTCATATATTGTGATTCTTATAAACAAGCACGGACGACTGAGTCACACAGCGGAAGATCATTGTAACGCCACAGTGTAAGAGCTCAGAAAGGCTAAAACCATGAGAGATGGGAGAAAGGTAAATAAAGTGTGCATAATGAGGTTAATTTAAAGGGTGCCAGAAAAGTCTTTCTTAAAATAGGTCACTGCAGAAAATAATGTGCACGGTAGGGTCTAGAGGGAGAATGCTGGAGGTACATCCGGGTGCCTCTTAGAAAACTGTAAAGTGTAAAAGGCTGCCCTAATACTGGCAGCAACCATCTACAAAATGTTAAAAATTAAAAAATTCAACCACGGTATCCAACCACATAAATCAGCAGTGTATATAATAGTACGTGCAGTGCTTGACAGACACAATTGGGGCTAATAGTATCTGATAGATGGGTGGGTGGGTGGATGGATACCCAAGAGAGTGTGAAAGCAATTGGAACAGGAATGGAGGGATGGAGGTCAGATGGACGGATACACGAGGGAGTGAGAAACCAATAGAAACAGAGTTAGGCAGATGGATGGAAGGAAGGAAGGAAGAGGATGGATGAACAGATGGATAATGGATCATGGAAATGGGTCCTATCTCTTCTAGAGCTCAAGGGGGTTTTGGTTTACCCCACTGAGCGCTTGCTAAGTCCCAAAGTGCATCAGCAGCTCCTGAATCTGTGTGCTGTGGGAGAACAAGGAGCAAGAATTCAGAGCAGAAGGGGGTCCTGCAGGCTGAGGACTCATGGGATTTGTCTTTTAAAAGCAGCTCCACAGATCAGAGGTGGATAGCAGTTGGTTTAGTGAGAAAGGTGTCGAAGGCAGCAAGGGTGAGGGGTGGGGTACTTTGAGATTGGATTGATGGTGTTTGGAATCCCCATTCCTCAAAGCTGGCAGTCATCACTGCTGAGATCAGAGCAGAAAGATCAGAGGCGCCGGCCTCCTGCTGAGCCTATGATTTTATTTTGATGGGTGTGCATTCCCCATGTTCTCTGCATTCAAGTTAATAAAGCAGGTTTTCTCCTCCCCTTAGATAACTCCCAACTGAATCTCTATGCGGACTTCTAATGGCATGGTCTGAGCTTTCGCCCTAAATGGGCCCTGCCATCAGGAAGTTCCATAGCTTTGTCAACCTGCCCTTCGGTTGGCCTGTCCCTCTTCATCTCCGTGCCCCCATTAATATTGACTTGGAGGTTATTTTTAACAGCTAAGAGGCACCCAGCTATTCCTGCCATGACTCCCTCTGCCTCCCCTGCGTCAGACACCCACAGTCTCGATACACAGCAGGCAGCATAGACCTTCCTCTGTGTATTACACGGTCTCAAAAGGCCATGACCCTGACAAGTGACCCTTGGGAAAACAAGACTCATCAGCAGACCCTGGCCATGTAGATTTCATGTTTATTACAAGAAACTAATGAACAGACAAGAATGTCAGTATCCAAGCATATATATCCCTCAAGACAACTGTAGCTATCACTTCACAGTCTGTGCTTGCACAAAACAATGAAGTCTACTCTATTGTCCTATACACATGCCATATGCAAGTACAGAAAAACTGATTTTAAAAAAGGAGGAGAAAGAACAAAGAATGAAAAACTACTCATATTCCCCAAATTAGGACCATCACCTGCCCCAGTGCAAACACTCTCGGTCTATACACGATCAGCTTTGAACACGGAAGTGTAGAGTTTGTTCCTCTACTGCCTTCAGGGATTTGTCAGCAGAGACGCAAGGAACCACCCGACATCCACTTGGGCTGGGTTAACTGCGTCAAGCCTCCTCACTGGCTGGTCAGGTGGAGATGGCTCTCCTCTGCAAAATGTGAAGGACACTATTCATCTCTGCTAGGGAGACCGAGTGGAGAGGAAGATCAATTGAGAACCTCACACTTGAGGTGAGCCTTGGACACAGCCAGAGAAAGGCCCGGAAGAACACATTTCCTGTAACAACCTGGCCTGCCTGTTTGTGACAGGGTCCCAGCAGAAGTTTTCTGCAGTATGCAGGATGGAGGAGGGAGGCTTGTGACTGCCACCTGGGTGTATGGCAGGAGACAAGGAGGAGAGGACTGTGAAGCACATCTGTATACTGGTTCCACCCTGGGTGGCTGAGCTCCTGTGGCAGGCCCATCTGTATCATTCCCCCTACATCGAGCCTCCTGATGAAGCATCCCTCCCCCCAAACCCTCTCTGGCTCCCTGGGCACTAGCTCTTTTGCACTGGCCTTTGACAGCAAAGCTGGGAGGATGCACGGCTTCCCTGAGAGACCAGCTCTTCTTCCCTTAATTATCATCCTTTTCTTGCAAGATGCATCGGCTGCTATTTAAATAAACAATGGGGGATTTGGAATGGGAGAAACTATGAAAATGAAGTTGCTTTAATTTACATCTCAAGGGACCTGGGGCCTTGTGGTGTTCTGTGAATGCCATATAAATAAATAAACACTTTAAATGAGTGTCAAGTTGGGGACA
The DNA here is from genome assembly GCF_978045245.1 of Mus caroli. Lineage (NCBI taxonomy): Eukaryota > Metazoa > Chordata > Mammalia > Rodentia > Muridae > Mus > Mus caroli. The sequence goes on from NW_028227265.1 coordinate 14,580,047, forward strand.
GCCTATGAGTTGTAAAGGGGACAAAGGAGCCAAGGGTGGCCTATGAGTATTAGATCTTGTATTGGGCATGTGATATCTGGGGCTCCTTTAAAAGCAGGAGACAGAAATGCAGTGGGAATATCAACCCCCTATGGGAACAGGAAGGAAAGGAGATGGGATATACTACAATGGTAGCAGGTTGTGGCAAGTATAAGATTTGGACTTTCTGGATGGGAGTGGGGGGTGAGGGGTGTCAGGGTCAGCTTCACACAGCAAGCAAAAAACAGGCTGAAAGGCTTAGAGAGTCTGTCCTTAGGCTTCTTTTTTCCCAGGGTCAGGTAATGCTTGGAGAGGTCAGGTTTTCACCATAGTTGATACAAAAGGATGCGCCGGTTTTGGGTTTTGCTGCTGTGGTCGATAGTGGAGGAGGAGTAGAGTCTGGGGAAATCTCGGCAACTGACTTTGCATGCTGTGTGGGGTAAAATGAATCCTTGCATATAGAGATGCCCATGGGTTAGTTTCATATGTGGGGTTAAAAAGGCCCCAAGGATGCCAAGAGATAAAGCCGAGGACAGGTTAAAGGATGGACATTAATAAGACACAGGAAGGGCATGTTGGGAAGTGACTTTATAAACCTCTTGCTGGGGACTTTATGAGCACTGTCGGATCTCATCATCAGATTGATATTTTCCCATTTGGTGGGAGAGGAGACTGAGACTTCCACAGGGTTTCTGATTACACAGCTGGACAGAGCAATGGGCTTCAGAGGCAGCTCCACTTCTCGGCTGCTAGGGGAGAAATGCAGGGATGTCGTTTGTTTGCGGCTTAAGAGAAAAATGAATGGGCTGGTGATCCCAAGGGCTCCGATTGTCTCTGGGCCTCCTTCACCTTTGCTGGCTCTGTCCGGTTCTCTTTCTATGCAGGTTACATTTATTTATTTATTTTTCTGCAATGGGCAGCCTTTTCCTGTGGTGCCTTGGAAGACAGTACAGCATCGAAGTGCCAGGATGTGAGCTGTGTACGGCACAGGTATGCCAAAGCACCTCTACCAACTGCAGGATGAGTTCCTGGAAGGACTTGGTATCATGGCTCCTTGTACGCTCACAGGCTTAGGGTAGGGACTGAGAGCTGCTTCTGGTCATCCTTAGGCCTCTTCCTATAGCTAAGGCTGGCAGGAAGAGTTGTGCTTTTGTGCTTCATGGTCTGCTATCTTGTCACAAGGAGGGAGACGGGTATGTCTCGAAAGAGAACAGAATGCTGGAAACAGGTATGTGAGTGGCAGGAAAGATGCGCTGGACTGATACAATGTTAGTTATAATAATTAATAAGCCAGGACCAGTGAGTTGGCTAGTGAATAAACACACATTTACAAGCCTAATGGCTTGAGTTCCACTCAGAAACTCATACAAAAATAGAAATGGCCTCATTGATTTGTCTTCTGACCTCTGTACATACACGGTGGCTCATGGGCCCGAGTGCAGACAGTGTGCACTCATTTATAACAATGAATAAATCTTTTAAAATTACAATAAAAATCCAATAAAGGGAATTCCAAAAGAATCGGAATGGGCAGTGTGGAATGCCGGTGAGATGCAGAGTCTAAGCCCGCTAGGGCCAGATGAGCGCTACTGGGAATTTACTGCTACATTCAGATGCTTGCTTAGCATTCACATAAACCTGAGTTCAATCCTCAGTATACATATACGGGTGTGAACACCCATACCTGTAATCCTGCACCCAGAAGGAAGAGGCAGGATGATCAGGTGTTCAAGGTCATGCTGCTCCCATAGCAAGTTTGGGACCAGTCTGGATACACGAGGCCCTGCCTTGAAATCACAAAAAGGCAGGATGGAGAGTGCTGTAAAACATGTGTCCCATAAGCGTGAAGACCTGAACTCAGTTCCCAGATCCTGCACACAAAGCAGGAAATGGGGTTGTGTGTTTATGATCTGAGCTCTGAGGAATCACAGGATTCCTGGAGCTTGCTGAGCAGACAGCCTAGCCTAATTGGTGCACTGGTGGAAGGCCAAAGGGAGGAGGGACACCTAAGGTTGGTCTCTGACCTCCACGTGCACATATGCACACATGCACTTATACATGCCTGTACACACATACAAATAGAAAGGACAGAAAGAAGGAAGGAAGGAAGGAAGGAAGGAAGGAAGGAAGGAAGGAAGGAAGGAAGGGTAAAGAAAAGAACGAAGAAAGAAAGAAAAAGAAAGAAAGAAAGAAAGAAAGAAAGAAAGAAAGGAAGAAAGGAAGGAAGAAAGAGGGAGAAAGAAAGAAAGACAGAAAGAAAGAAAGGGAGAGAGAAAGAAAGAGAAAGAAAGAAAGAAAGAGAAAGAAGAAAGAAAAAAGGAAGAAAGAAAGGGAGAGAGAGAGAAAGGAAGGAAGGAAGAGAGAGAAAGAAAGAAAGAAAGAAAGAAAGAAAGAAAGAAAGAGAGAAAGAAAGAGAGAAAGAAAGAGAGAGAAGGAAGGAAGAAAGAAAGAGAGAAAGAAAGAGAGAGAAGGAAGGAAGAAAGAGAGAGGAAGAAAGAAAGAAAGAAAGAAGGAAGGGAGAGAGAAAGAAAGAAAGAAAGAAAGAAAGAAAGAAAGAAAGAAAGAGAGAGAAAGGGAAGAAGGAAGGAAGGAACAAACAAACAAACAAACAAACCCTGGACTATTACAGACAGATCCTTATACCAGCAGGCACATGTACTTCCTGGCACATACCTGGCCCAGGCCATGTAAGCCAGGCCTCCTTTCCAACTCTAGTGGTAACAAAGGCAGAAACACAAGACAAGGAGCCTCTGTGTCTCCCTCCTCATCTTCCCCCCTTATAGGAGCCTCTGTGTCTCTCTCCTCATCTTTCCCCCTTATATCAGTTCCCTGACTCCCTGCAAACCAGAGATGAGAACTACCTCCACGCCCTAAGCACGTGAACGCTCCCACTCTTGTCCCTTCTGAAGTGTGAATAATCTCGCAGCTATACTAAATTCAGGAGCTCTCGGGGGGGGGGGGGGGGACAACCCTGCATTTAGTTCTCTATCATTAAGTGTTGGCTTGCATGGTTAGCCTTCCCTGAAACCCCAGCCTGCAGCAGAAAACACCCATTTTCCATAAGTGAACTAGAATCTGACCTCTGAACAGCCAAAATGTACTGAAATGAAATAGAAATACATTCATTTGGCAAGAGGCTCCCCCGACTAACATTTTTTTTTTTTTGGTAATGCCACACGGCTCCCCATTCTCACATATGAGCATCATATATTGTAATACGGAACAGCTATTGACTGGCGCTGAGGTGAATACCCACACATATTGACCTCGGAGGTAAATATTGACGGAGACAAAGGTAAAATCAATGCTTACCTTGAGGGATAATAAATCTGGATATCTATTGAAATAAGAAGTCGATCGGCACATTGTTATAAACACTTACGGTTATCGTCACTTGCGTGCGTTTGTACACTGGGTGGCCGGTGGCTGGTCTCTAGAAGAATGGAGCCAGACATGCCTTCTCCTCAGCATAATTACAGGCCCCTCAGTTTGGTCGGCCACATTCGGCTTGTGAGGTTGTTAACTCTGGGCATTCCTCTCTGTAGGAGTTTAACCTGCATCTCCAGAAAGCTTCTAGAATTAGGGTGTTTGCATTTGGATACTTCAGGCTCTTCTCTCAATAACGGGAAAGACTGACATGTGAGCTCCCCGATCCGGGTTGGTAAGCCTGGCCTTTGCGAGCTCATGTGACTCGTTAGCTTTCCAAAGATGAGTCCAGAACTCGGCTGTGGGCTGTCGAGATGGTTCAGCAGGTTTAGAACTCAAGACTCTTTGAAACCTGGAGTCTTGAGTTCAAGTCTTGGAACTCACGTAAAGGTAGGAGAACCAGCTACATAAGAGTTGCCCTCTAACCTCCATACGTGCACCATGTGATGATGTGCTGACATACAAACATACATCCCTACCCCAACACATGCAATAGAACATAAAACTCAACAGTTGTCTGGTGTTGATTTTGGAATGAATGAGTCTTCCACTCCGGTGTCTTGCTAAGGAGACTCAACCTGGTCTCCTGGGGATAGAGGTAAAGGTCAGAGAAAGGGGAAGGCAGAATGTAGGAGGAAGGAGACCAAAAGGCTCAGGACGAGCCTCCACAGGAGGATGGTGAGATGGCACTGAGTACCATCCTGCCTGAGGGCAGGTCCAGAGAGGTGTGGTGTGTCGGAAGGCTTCAGGGAAACACTTCCCTGCTCACATGAGGCCAGAAGGCGCTTCCTCCATCCACGGGCTGTCTGATGACAGTGCTGGGCACAGCTACAGCAGTGAATAACCCACCACAGAGGCAGAAGCTGATGATATCTGCTCTGTTCTTTGACCGTGCCGGCTCTCTCCTGCAGCTGAGTGGCACATGCTGTCCCACTATGGGGGAGGAGCCCTGAGCGTTGGGCTGGTGTTTGACTGCACTTTGGTTCACCTCAGCGGACCAGAGCAGGTGTCCTGGTTTATACGTGTTTCATATGCGGAAAGACACCACACTGGGAATGCCAAGGGTTTGGGCAGCGACTGGTACTCTGTAGATTCGGGTGGGAAGCTGCTTTCTTAACTGCTCCTCTGAAGGCAGACCAGGCCCACCTTTCACCTGAGGCTTCTATGAGGATCTCCTGGAAGTCCTGTACTGCAGATGAATCCCACGAGAACTAGTGCTCATCTTCTCCACTCAGTCTTGCAATTCCTTCAGGCAATGTATAGGGCCCCGTCTTCTCCTTTCTCTCTTCAGATGCCTCAGGTTTTGAGACCTTGCCCTGAATGGCAAACTTTTTCCGCAGGCTTTAACTTCTCTAGACATAGCTACAAGAGTACCTGTCTCTCTACGCTGGGCTCTGCCATCCATCAACACACTTGGTCCTATATGTTTTTCTCCTCTAACCTGCTCCTTGGAAAGTCCCACCTACCTCCCCAACAGGGACAGCCCAATTTAGTCTTCAAAAAGCATCTCAACTGACAGTAAAGCTGAGGGATGCTTCCTGAACTCTTTGTGATCCTCATTTATATCCTCCACAGGACTTCCACAGAATATTACACACTCTAATGTGTAATACATAGTATGTATATATACATACATATACATATATACATACACACATATATACATACATATACATGAGGAGAGGAGGAGGAAGAAGAGGAGGAGGAGGAAAAGGAAGGTGAAGAAAGAAAAGAGAAGAAAAGAAAAGAATCTACATGCTCTCTAGTTGCCATAAGAAACGCTAGTCAAATACAGTTGGTAGCAGGCTGGGCAGTGGTGAGCACGCCTTTAATCCTAGCACTCAGGAGGCAGAAACAGGAGGATCTCCATGATTTCAAGGCCAGCCTGGTCTACAAATTGAGTCCAGGACAGCCAGGGCTACACAGAGAAACATTTCCTTGAAAAACCAGAGTGGGGAGGAGTGTAATTGGCAGCCAAAGAGATTCAGATAAAGGCAGGAGAGGCCCACAGGTATCTGACGAGGCTGGCATAAGGTGGCTGCTGCCTTGGATGGTGTGCGTGTCTAGGCAAGGTGGCAATGCTCTCAGGAAGAGCCTTGTATACTGCCTACTGAACGGTACAGGAAAGGAGGAAGAAGGGAATCACTTTCTGGGAAACCCAACTCTTCCTCCACTCTCCCCCCCTTTTTGTTTCTCCTCCAATCCCACTTTCACAATCACCACCATCATCAACATCATCAACACCATCAGCATCACCATCACAATCTGCAAATGCAGGGAATCCTGGGCTTTTCCAAAGAGTCCATTCTGGATTTAGCTCTTTCTGGGTAGCACCATGTTCGGCTACAAAGTGATGCAGGCAGGCCCAGTGAGATGGCTCTAAATAAAGTCACTTGCCACCAAGCTAGATGACCTGAGTTTAATCCCTGAGACCCATATGCCCACACGTTAGAAGGAAAGAAATGATTCCAAACTTGTCCTCAGACCTTCCCAGGCACACTATGTTGTGCAATGACCCACCCACAAACCTACATACATACATTTTGTTGTTGTTTTAATTTTAAGGGGCATTTCTGAGGCAGGAGAGATGATTCACTGAGTTAAAGCACTTACCATCAAGACTAATAACATGTCTTCTGACCTGTACACATGGCAAGACCCCCACTAACACATAGGTGAATGGAATAAATGAAATGATGCTAGATGAACTTTCAACATTGGCTCAGTGTTGGCATCAGGACCTCCCAAACCTATGATATCATATAGGTGACAGTGCGACCAACAGACCTGTTGTTGAGATGACAGCTACCATGTTCCCAGAATACACTTGGCTCACCTCCCACTTTTACCTGCATTATGTCATTTTCCATATAAATAAGGAGAACACCCCTCCCTCTCTCTCCTCTCCTCTCTTTTCTTTCTGCTGCCACCTTGTCTCTCCCTCCCAATAAAACCTCTTCACATGGAATTGTCTTGGCCTAGTGTTCTGTTGAGAGGTGACCCGCCATTCTAACACATCACTCAGTACATGTGCCTGGCATTAGATAGCACCCAGGAAACCCTGGAGTTTATCAGAGTAAACATCCCATAAAGACCAAAGATTCTTAAGTTCTCTGCCTCAAAGGTGACATCCTCACAGAAAGTGAACTAACCGTTCCTCCATGTGGCTTTGTTAACTTGTGCGATTCTACCAAGGAGAGACTTTCCCGTTCTAGCGCTGGAGAGAATGTCACCATCTGCACGGAGCACCTTGAGGCTACTTCAAAACTGACATCTGGGGCTCAAGAAATGGCTCGGTGAGTAAAGGCTCTTGCTGCACAAGCCTGATGAAATGAGTTCAAAACCTGAAACTCACACTAGAAGGAAAAGAACTCACTCCTGAAAGTTGTCCTCTAGCAGTAAGTGAGCACATTCAATCTCTCTCTCTCTCTCTCTCTCTCTCTCTCTCTCTCTCCCTCTCCCTCTCCCTCTCCCTCTCCCTCTCCCTCTCCCTCTCCCTCTCCCTCTCCCTCTCTCTCTCTCTCTCTCTCCCTCTCCCTCTCCCTCTCCCTCTCCCTCTCCCTCTCCCTCTCCCTCTCTCACACACACACACATACACACACATGCACCAATAACACCAATATATACACTATAAAGAAAATAACCTTCAGCTATCAAAAAGGTCAGATTTTGCTGTTGCACAGGGGTTTGTGACAGCAAGGCTCTCTAGGATGCAGAGTAGCCCCATCTCGTCCCCTGGGTTCAGAATAAGCATTTGCCAGTGGGCATCCTTAAGAGGTAGGTTGCCAATTTTACGAATTGGCCTGAATCTTCATTATCTGTACTCAAAGCCCCATGAGTCAGGCCTCCTGTTTGCCAAGTGCCCAACCTGTTCAGTTTAGGACTACTGTCATGTGGAGAGTGCTTCAGGGCTTCCTCAGGAGCTGCCCTGGAGACTTCCTTTTACCCAGTCCCCTGGTCAATCCTGACCATACCCTGTACCAGCACAAGGCATGCAGGCACCCCTACAAAAAGGCTAGGGTGGTGCAACAGCCCTTGGGTTCCCTAATGTTGAGTTCATTTCTAGTATAGCTTTGGCAACTGCAAATGAGCAGCTTAAGCCCCTTGTAAACACTCTTGCCTTTTCCAAAAAGGGAGGCAAGTGTGTGTGTGTGTGTGTGTGTGTGTGTGTGTGTGTGTATGTGGTGTGGTGTGTGTGTGTGTGTGTGTGGTGTGGTGTGTGTGTGTGTGTGTGTGTGTGTGGTGTGTGTGTGTGTGTATGTGTGTGTATGTGGTGTGTGTGTGTGTGTGTGTGTGTGTGTGGTGTGGTGTGTGTGTGTGTGTGTGTGTGGTGTGTGGTGTGTGGTGTGTGGTGTGTGTGTGTGTGTGTGTGTGTGTGTGTGTGTGGTGTGGTGTGTGGTGTGTGTGTGTGTGTGTGTGTGTGTGTGTGGTGTGTGCTGGGGGTGGAGTGCTTGATTCACATAACCATGGGCAAATAGCAGGATATTGATGCTACCTAAGAGACTTAATGTTTCCTGACAGCCATGGTTTGGCTCTCGTTGGGACCCATCCCACATCTAACAGGAGGGAGACGTTGAGCAGAGATGGTGAACAGTTCAAGACTGACTTCACTGCCCAGACTGTGCTCACACCTCACCATGTCCAAGGTAGGGCAATGGCTGTCGACCGAGCAGCTCTCGAGTTGGGCCCTTCCTTGACTCTGCTTCCCATTTCCAGTACCCCTGAATGTACCGAGTGTCCAGTGCCAAAGACAGTGACATTTCTTCTGGTCAACCTCTCTGTTTACAGTAATCGGGGCAAGGCAGTGAGTGGCCCAGGATGCCGCCGAGTGATCGCTTGTTTTTTGAGATAATCAATAAGACACTTATCTTGAAAGATTCATGCAAGTTTGGAATCAATTATGAATGGGATGATGATAAAACTCGATAGGAGAGTTGCTGTATGGGTTGTTTTTCAAACTCTTATCTGAGAGTTGGGCTCCATTTTGTGTTGGTTTCTCTGAAATGTCATAAAAATTTTACGACGTGCGCTAACTACATTACATCATTACCAAATAGCGAGATTTCCACATGCCTTAGTGGGGATTTTTCAAACTCGTACTGTAGAGTCTTGGGATGGTATCCTGAAGAATTACAAGTGTGGGCAGAGAATTACAAGAGGAAGGAGAGATGAGGTGTGGTATTTAAGGAGCACAAAATGCACCTGATCTGAAAGGAGTGTGTCCCTGCTTATAGGCAGATGTCCCCGGGTATACTATTTGGCTATATTATATTTAACTTTTCTCGATCAAAATTCCCCATGTCAAAAAGCACAGTGGTATCTTCACCCTGGCATTCTAGAAGAAAAAAAACAAAACAAAACAAAAACAAAGATTATCCTAGGCCTAGTACATTCCCAAATGTACAGAAGGCCATCAGGAAGTGTTATTCATTCCTAATGCCATAACTCCGGCTGGTGCACCATGAGTAAATTATTGAATATTTCATCCCACATTTTCTAACTTTCATGTATGTGTGTGAGTGCAGTGTTGCAGTATGGAGACAGGATCTACCTTTATAGTTCAGGCTGACCTTGAACTCACGAGCTTGCTGTCATCTCCCAAATGCTGGGAATACAGGCGTATGGCACCAACATACCCAGCCTGGTTTCTCACTTGTAACCTGGAGAGCAGAAACTGTACAGCGCAAGGGAGTTGGGGAAGTAAATTCAATACTGAGTAGCACAGCATCTGATACAGCAACCGAGAGATGGGACGGCGTGCCAGCTTGCATTCAGCAGGAGGAACAAAATGGAAGAGCCGGAGATCTGCTCCACGTATAAGGAAGGACACAGAGGCCTGGGGGGACTTGACTCAGGCCACTGGAACAGTGACATCGTGAGGAGGTTGTGACACGTGGTCCAGACAGGTGGGAAGGCTTGCAGCTAGAATCGGGTGCACAAGACAAGACAATCCAGGAGTGGAGGGATAATGTGAGGTCACTGGAAGTAGCGAGAATATTCATGACAACAGGGGATTTGCCTTGGTCTGGGGGGTGGAGGCAGGGAAAGGAGAGGGACTGGGTCTCTAGGATCGAACTGTAGTCAAGTGACTTGAAAGGAACCAAATGACTCAAGGACTCTCGGTGACTGCCATGGGAAAGAGAAGCGGAAGACGCAGAATACTGAGAGCCTCCTTGGGGGCTGACTGGCTAACAGCAATTCTCTGTTGACATCAAAACTCCAAATTGGCAGCGGAGGGTGGGGGGTGGGGGGTTGGCACATGCACGGACTCAGCTTTGGAACGGGAGTCCCAGGCTGTGTGGGTCAACTCCTCCACTAAAAGGCTCACCCTCGTGTGGGACAGAACAGTAGGCACCAAGGGCCCCAGCTTTCTGGCCAGCAGTCAGGGCACCGATCCCCATTCAGCACAGGTTCCTCCCCAGTACAGAAGCACTTTCTCCTCCTGGCCCTAAATAGAGCTCGCAGATGACATTTCGTGGACCACACTGTTGAAGCCATCCCTGTGGTCAGAAATAGCCCCGGGGTGGTCAGACCCACAGCCTCGGAAATCGGACACTATATTTAGTTCACACAGACACGGCTGAAGGATTTCTTTTTTACGTTCAGGTTTTGAGTAGCAGATCTGTAACTGCCTTTGCAAAGGCCCAGGGCTTAGGTCTGAGGAGAATGGGGCCAAGCAGCCAGGTCAACCCAGCCTTGCCACTTCAGGCTCAGCCACCCTGAGGGCATATCAGTTGTTGGAGAAACAATCAGTTCTGTTGAGGCAGGAGGAAAACTCCCTCAGTTTTACTCTGCGCTATGGCTGATGTGTACTCTGATACACAGACACTGTGTGTTCAGCCTCACGGATTGGCACGTGTGTGTACGCCCACGGATTCGCAGCATCCAGGGTGATGGATACACAGAGTGCCGGAAGACTACCACCTCCTACCACCTCGCCCCCAGGCCTTTGGTGATCACTACCTTTTAGCAAGGTGAGCTCTGTTCTGATGAAGCCAGGCCTGCGTTTGACTTTTATACAAGCAGTGTCACTGACTAGATAACTCATGTCAAGCATCTAGCAGCACACCTGCCACCATATACTGGGCCGTATACTGGGTGCTGGGTTCAGAATAATCTTTCTGTTTAATCCTGAAGGTGAACCCAGCAGAGAAGCCATGGTATCCCTGCTTGACTCAAGAGGAGCTGGGAGTCAACCAAGTGTAAATGGCGAAACACGGGATCCTGAGCACAGAGATGAGCACACTGGGGCTCGCGACCTAACAGTGCAGATGCCAGTCTCGTGGCCAACACGAACTCTTTGGTTTGTTTGTTTGTTTTCTCAGTGCTGGGGGCTGAACCCAGAGTATCACTCAGGTCAGCTAGGTGCTTTTCCTGTTAACATTATTTCCAGCTGGAAAAGTTAGAGCAGTCTGCATGGTTTCATTCAAGTTTTGGCAGTGCTAGAGATTGAACATGGGATCTGGAGGGTGATAGGCAAATGATCGACCACTGAGATACATTCCTAGCTTCAGTTATTTTCATTTTCATTTATTCATACATGCATGCGTATAAGCATTAAGAGCTGTCCTCCACCTGACATGTGGAGGTCAGAGGACAGCTTGTCTCGTGTGTTTTGCTTTACTCCTTCCACTATGTGGGTCCTGGAGATTAAACTCAGATCATCAGGGTTGGTAACTAGAGTCTTTACCCGCTGAACCATCATCTCACTGGCTACCCTATTAGTTTTGTCACACCGTCCATGGCAACAAACATTAGGCTAGGCGCAGCAATTGTGTTCTGTTCTCAAGGCTGTGAGAAAATATGTGGGATGATCAACTTTAAGGAAGGGGTTCTTTTGGCTCTCAGGTTGAGGGTATAGTCAGTCATGGCGGGGGAAGTCATGGCAGCAGGAGCGTGAGGAAGCAGGTCACATGGCACCCATAGTCAGCACTGAGAATGAGACGGAGGTCAGTGCTCAGCTCACTTTCTTCCATTTGGTCCAGGATCCCAGCCAACTGGGAGAGTGTAGCCCACATTTACGATAGGCTTTTCCACCTTAGGTCACTGAACCTAGACATTTCCTCACAAACATCCCAGCAGGTTTGTCTCCTGGGTGATTCTATTTCCTCTCAAATTGACGATCAATATTAGCCATCACAATGAGAAAGTGATAACGAGGCTACCAGGCCTCACATTGATGCTGAGGAAACCAAGTTGATCAAGCCAGGCCGGGCCCTTGACTTCATGGATCTTAAACTCCGGTGCAGAAGATAGAAAAGAAATCCTGCAACCACAGAGGCAGGGATGTGCTACTGTGGGCTTCTGTGAATGTGGAAGCTTGGGCAACGTTCAGAGAACAAGCAGGCTGGGGACCTTTAGCAATGTCACACAGCCGCGATGTGAAGGAGCCTCATGCATTTGCCCGGTAGGCATGCAGTACTAACTGGTTTTGCTCCAAGGAAGCTCAAGTGCATCTGCAGTAGACTCCTCAAAAATAGCCTTTCAAAGGCAGCTTTGCCCTTGACTCTTGCTTCTGCATGTCAAAAGCACTTAACTCAAAGCCTCTGGATTACCAATCCTACCTCTAGGGATGTAGGTCCCAAGTCCTTCCCCTATGCTCCCACATCGAATTATCATGCCGTCATTCGGTTAGTGCCATCTTGGGAGGGAGGATGTACACCTCTGACACTTGCAGCCTCTCCTAGGAGCTCCTTCCCAGTACACATTGCCACACAGCCTGCAATCTGCAGTCTATTTCGTAACAAGAGATTCTGCTGCAGGAAACAGATAAATCTCTTCTGAGTAGAGAGCCATTAGGAGGACGTTTATTGGAAGACATCATAGTGGCCCCTGATCTGACACTGGGCAGCCTGAGTTCTACAATGGCTCCATAAAGCAGGCCTGAGGTCATCAGAATTACCCTGAGAGACCAACATGCGCTTTGAAGCCAGTGTTGCCTGTTCTGGGCAGGGATGGACCCATGCTAGTTCTGGCCCTGGCTCTGCCTGCTTCTGTTGTTGAGCCACAGGACCCAGCATCTGTCTGGGCGTGGAGACTAGGATATCAGAAAACACACATTTTTTTCAAACATTTAGAAGATGCTCCAAGGAAAAGACTCACAAGAACAAATATTTCAAGGGTAAAGGACCCACTTCCTCTGACTCCTGTCTCACTCAAGAGCTCTGTGCAGAGATAAGAGCACTGAATTCCCGCTTTTCTCCCTCACAGGAGAATAGTTTAAATGTGCATTCGGTGTACAATGAATGCTGACGATTGTGACATCTCTAGGGCAGGGTCTTGCTTTTTCCTCCATCTTAACCTTCCCTTCCTCCTCTTCTTTCCAGCTTTTATTTATTTTATTTTACATGTATAGTTTTTTTTTCTTTTCCCCCCCATGAATGACTGTGTACCACACGAGGGCCGGGTTCCCACAACAGCCATAAATGCATTCTATCCCCTGGAGTTACATATGGTTATAAATCAGCACATGGGTACTGGAAATCCGACCCAGGTGCTCTGGAAGAGCACCAATTGTTCTTAACCATGGAGCCATCTCTCCAGCCCAAGGGCAGGATCAGATGTTTTCATCACCTCTGTGTTCCAACACCCGCAGGGTTCAGGCACACAGGAAGTCCTCAGTACATCAGTGAAAGGGCCTAACACAAGTGACCTGGGGAAGACTAGGTCACAGGGTCATTTTGCAAACAATTGCACGAGGAGAATCCATGAACAGAAGTGACCCAGATGAAGTACGTCTAGTGACCAACATAAAGACCCTCCTATGAACTAGTTCACTATGAAGCACAGGGTCATGTGCTTTGCTGCTTAATGAAAAAAGACAGAACAGACACTCAGGTGAGGCTGAGATTCTACTGAGAAACAAATAATGGACCAATGTTATTTCTGTAAAATCACTGGTCAACAGAGAATCAGAAACAACATCCAGTTGCACGCCCCATAACCCCCACTGCTCAAAAGGCTGAGAAAGGAGGTTCACAAGTTCAAGGCTCCCTTGACTAGTGAAATTTGAGCATCAGTTCCCAATACTACCAATGGAAAAAGGAGAGAGAGAGAGAGAGAGAAAGAGAGAGAGAGAGAGAGAGAGAGAGAATACCAGACATCTAAGATAGTAGATGGTTTTTGTTTAGCTAAATGTTTTAAATCACCCGCCCCTATGGCCCCTGTATGCTTTCTCTCTCCGTGTGTATGATGTATATGGGTGTATGTGTTATTGTATATGTGAACATTTGTGTCCATGCACATATATGTGCCTGTATGTAGAGGCCAGAGCTCAGTGTTGGGAGGCTTCCTTTCTACCTTTCTGTTTTTGAGAGTCTCTCGATGAACCTGGAGCTCACTGGCTCATCAAGACCAGCTAACCCATGAGCACCAGAGACTTTATCTCTCTGCCTCCTCAGAGCACATCTTCACAACTACAGGACAATCGCTTTACTGACAGAGCCACCTTCCCAGCTCCCCAGAGTTTTAGAGAGGTCTTTACACACCGAAGTCGAGCGTATGTAACTAAGTTGGGCAACAACTGACATGGGAATGTGACTTTTGGAAAAAATAACTCTTGACATCTAAGAAGACACAAATCTGTCCTATTGATGGGGTGCATACTTTGCTACAGTGCCGTCTATGTTAATATAACTTCTATCTACACTCAACAGCAACCTCAAGTGACAAGCATGGCCTAGCGGAGCAGCAATGGCTGTCCAAAGTATAGATCTCACTTCATTTTCTACCTTCACCTGACACGCTCTGGCCAGGTATTGACCACTGAGAGGCATTCTTCTGGCCGTAAATGTGATCAATAACTCACTCAAGTGGAACATACAACTGTACATTTTCTGCTTATAAAGAGCCATGGATAATCAGCGCTGATTATAGCTCAGAGAGACCAAAGACACTCGAGTGCGTGCTGTCCCTTCTCGGAGGACTAACCTGAAGATGATCTTTGCCTTGCCTACAAATGAAATATTTAAAACATTGTTTTGATGGCCCGAGGTATGCCTGACATATTTGTCGATTTTTCGCAGATGCGAGGAGTGATTAGATTTGGGGGTCAGTTGCGATAAGGTCATCTGGAGACCACGCATTTTAATTTCAAATTCAGGACGACAAACCCGATAAGCAAAACTTTATGAAATAAAAGGATATGAAATCAACTTACGTGACTAGTTGGTATGGGGAGAACTTTTGTATTAAGTCCTGTTATCTAAAGGGGACCTGGTATTACGAGAGAGAATTTCCCTGACAAATAACCTTGATGTGCTAAGGCACAGACAGTATGCTGCTGGGAAGGACTTCCGTTCATGGCAGCCTGGGTTCTCTGTGGGGAGAACAAATGGGTTGAGGTGTTTATTGGTCAAGAACATATTCATAGGGCTGGAGAGGTGGCTCAGTGGATAAAGACCTTATTACCCAAAAGTGAAGACCTTGATCTTGTACTTACAGAACCCATGAAAAGCTAGGCATTTTAGGAAGCATCTATAATTGCAGCGCTCCTAGACGAGATGGGAAGTGGAGACTGGCGAATCCTCACACTCAGGGCCAGCTCGCCCTGTGGACACAGCAGCAAACAACAGAGGCCTAATCTCAAGTTGGGTGAGAAAGCTGAAGACCAGCGCTCAAGGTCATCCTCTGGCCTCTATGCATATATAAGCAGTAGCCTGCAAGTGTCCCCACCATATGTGGAACACAGCCCTCCCCCCCCCCCGGAGGTCACTTGATAGTCTAGGCAGATCATGGCCATTAAGGTCTGAGGTGGCACGGCCAGCAGGCAGGTAGTGACAACTCCAAAGGGTTAAACTGTGAAGACAATGAGATGGCCTAGAAGTGCTTAAAACTCAATTAAAATAAAACCAGCCCCTGTTAGCTCTCCACAGCCAGATTTAAGGCTCGTCCTGGATTATCTATTCATAGGAAAACCGGTGCAGCAATTGAATATTGAATTATGCTAACCCACTTTCTGAGCTCTAGAAGACGCTGGCTTCCAGCCCGATGAATACAATGGCCACACGCTTGAGACTTTTAATTATCTAATTAATGTAGTGTCAGTTTTGCAATTAGTTCAAATGACCATATGTAACTTTTTTTCTTTTTAAGATTGGAGTTGTAAATATTAAAAAAAAAAAAACCCCAACACATGTTATATGTTGCATTAAAAAATTACCAGCCGGGTGTGGTGGCGCACGCCTTTAATCCCAGCACTCGGGAGGCAGAGGCAGGCGAATTTCTGAGTTCGAGGCCAGCCTGGTCTACAGAGTGAGTTCCAGGACAGCCAGGGCTACACAGAGAAACCCTGTCTTGAAAAACCAAAAAAAAAAAAAAAAAAAATTACCAATACAGCATTTAATTAAGAAAAGATTTTTTAAAAGTCATCAAACCCATTCAAACCCATTCTAACAGGGCCAAGGGCTGATTTCTCATGGCCGGTTCATTGATACCCTTTAGAAACATTATTAAATTGCAGGTAAGAGAAAGAATCGCCACCTGGATGGGCAGATAGCAGAGAAATAGGCACAAAGAGTGTTTGAAGGAGGAAGGACATGGAGATGTGGGAGCGTACGTTAGGAATCCACTCGAGTAAGAGCCACCATAATCAAACGGCATTAGAAAGTGGGCAGTCGTCCTAAACCACCTCACATAGAGCCAGTCCTTTCCTTCTCCTCACCGACCACTTCACTCTTCATGGGGCAGGCTTTGAACTTTAAATCCTTCACTCTCTGCCTCTCTCTCCCTCTCTCTCTCTCTCTCTCTCTCTCTCTCTCTCTCTCTCTCTCTCTCTCTCTCCCTCTCTCTCTGTGGGGCAGAGTGTTACTAACAGCTGAGCTTTGGGCTGAAAACGCTAATGTGGTAGAAAAGCATGCTTAGGCTAAAGAAGCTATTTCTGTGCCACTTGCTCCGTCCTTCTGTTTGGTACTCTGTCCACAATGGGTTGGTCAGGGTGCAGGGGGTGGAGTGTCGGGGGTTGAGGGGTGGAAGGTGGCAATGGGGGGAAAAGTTCTGATGGGCAGGAGATACTGTTCACGTGGAATTTTAGAGGCGATCAGCCTGCAACTGGTTCTCAACCCTGATGGAGTTCCTTCATAAACAGAATAGACAACTTTTGCTTTCAAAAGAGCTTGCAAAGTAATGGAGAAGGAGACACACACACACACACACACACACACACACACACACACACATAGAGAGAGAGAGAGAGAGAGAGAGAGAGAGAGAGAGAGAGAGAGAAACAGACGGAGACAGAGAGACAGACAGAAGAACAGAGAACCCTTGGCCCTCCTGGGCTTGCTTGGTTTCCTTTGCATGTTTCCCTCCCACAGGTGGCATCTATAGGTTAAGAATGAAATGGTGGGGGCTGGAGAGATGGCTCAGAGGTTAAGAGCACTGACTGCTCTTCCAGAGGTCCTGAGTTCAAATCCCAGCAACCACATGGTGGCTCATGACCATCTGTAATGAGATCTGATGCTCTCTTCTGGTGTGTGTCTGAAGTCAGCTACAGTGTACTTAAAATAAACAAATCTTTTAAAAACAAGAGAAGGAAATGGTGACACCTTCTCTTGGCTCCAGAGACTCCTTCCAGCAACTTCATTTCTAACAGGAAAGAAGCTTTTGTTTCTCTCAAGTCCTCCCATGCTCCAGGAATCCCTATGTCAGACATGGAGATGAAGCCCCTTACCTCAGTTCTAAAGCTGCCTTGCAAGGCAGATGTCATTTGCATACCAACACTGAGAAGGTTGGAGGGTCAGTATTTCCCAACCCCTGCCTCTATCTGTCCCAGCTGGAAATAAAGGTGATCTCTGAGCTCCTGTCCCCTTTAACCATTCTAACAGAGTGACGTTCTGTGTGACCACCACACTTGGCATTTTATGTGGGTCCTCAGAATCAAACTCAGGTCCTCGTGCCTGGAGAGCAAGCATTTTGCTTTTGCTGACTGTTCCGTTGCTGTGGAGAGACACCAAGACCAAGGCACCTTTTATACAACAGAAGACTTTAACTGAGGTTTGCTTATAGTTTCAGAGTGTAGTCTCTTATCATCATGGTGGGGAGCATGGCTGCAGTCAAGCAAGCATAGTGCTGGAGACGTAACTGAGAGCTACATCCTGTTTGGCTAGCAGGCAGGAGAGACACTGAGCCTGGCAAGGGGCCATTGAAAACTCCAAGCCCATTTCTAGTACTATACCTCCTCTAACAAGGCCACACCTCCTAACCATCAACTGGGAATCAAGCATATGGGGCCATTCTCATTCACACTGATAAAGCCGCACTCCAAGTTATATAAGCTTTAAACACATCCAAGAAACTAGAAAAAGAAAACCCACACAAGACTGCAAATGGGAGATATGATATGATAGGGCAGAGGGGAAACCAACCAGAATCCCCTGGGAAGAAATCCATGAAGGGCCAGCACATACAAATGGGCATGATATAATATTATTCCATCTCTTATGGTGGCAGTGGGGTCTCTGGAAAAGAAGATAGCTCACAAGGAATTGTAAGGCTAACTAGAGCTGTCACAGGGCTCACAGACACATTGTGGTTGTCCTTCCAGGAAGATATGGCTCAGTCCCCCTCAAGTACACAGTGCATGGCTGTGTTCATTGTTATTTGTTTATGCATCATACTGATCTGTTTCTAAATGACCCCCGGTTGAGTGGCTGATGCTATGAAAACGAAGGCAAACCAGCCTGTACCAAGCATCGCCTTCACCCCTGCTCACAAAGCATTATCAAGGGCCAGGGAAGTACACAGACACCATACAAGGTCATAGTCTCGTTTCTTGTCTTTCAGTGGGAGTCTGGATGAATTTCTTTCATCCCATTTATAACAATTGCCCAACTGCCTTTCTGTATGTCTAGTCTTTCTGCCTCTGTAAATTTGGAATATATGTCAATGTACTATATATACATGTTGCGTTTAGCTTGTTATTCATACATATTTATAGTACATAAATATAAAATTGAATGTGAGTAGAGTAAGCTAATGGTATAAGATTATTTCTAATTACACAAAAAGGCATCAACAACATGGTAATTGGTGCACATTACCTTGTGTGGGAGTGAGACGTTATCAGAGGCTGGAGAGATGTCTCAGCCAGTAAAATGATTGTGGCGAAAGCATGGGCCTGGGTTCTCTCTACAGAACCCATGTCAAAGAGGCAGAGTGTGGGGGTAAGTACTTATAACCATAGCACCGAGGAGTGGGAAGATGCTGTTCTCTAAGCTTGGCTGGCCCGCTAGCCTTGCCAGCCTGCTAGCCTTGCCAGCCTGCTAGCCTGGGCTATTTGGGAAGCTGTAGGCCATGGAGACTCTGTTTTCAACAAGCAAAAGAGACAGCACTTGTGGAGTAACACCCAAGGTGGACTTCTGGCCTCCATGTGCACATGGAAAGGCCTACCACCCACACACAGGCAAGTGTGCACACACAGGTAGATATGTGTGCTCTCAGCTCTCACCATTATGACACTTCATCACTGACGTCTGAAAGTTCTGAGACGGACACTTGCCTCAGAACACACTAGAAGAAAGTCCACTAGCACCCTTCTGCGGCCGGTGCCTCTGAATCAGAAAAAAAATGTACAAAGGAAACAGACACAAAGGAGCATCCGTTACTGCATCGCAGAGAAAGGTCTTCTGGGGCAGGAAGTTCTTTGCCACGTTTACCTTTTAACCCCATCTTTTAAAAATTATATTCATGTATGTGTGGGGGTGTGTGTTGGGGTGTGTGGGTGTGGGTGCACGTGTGTGTCATGGTGCACATGGCAGAGGTTGGAGTACAGCTTGCAGGAGTCAGATCTCTCCTTCCTCGTGTTGACCCTGGAATCAAACTCCAGGCCTCAAGCTTGGCGGCAAGCCTCTTTCCCTAGTGATTCATCTCACAGGCCCGCCAAGGAGAACCTGGTTCAAACCAGGGAAAGCCAAGTGGGCAGTTTTTTGTAACTTCGGACAAACAGAGGAGGCATCACCTCCGGCGGAAAAGTTGGACGGACGCGAAACTGGGAGGGAGCCTTGCAAAGGTGTTTCAGGACGACGTCGCACATTTTCCCTCACAGAGGCAGAGGGCATTGAAGTTTCTTTTAAAAATTCATACCGGAGAATCATTCTCCGCAACCGTGAGAGGGGAACTGTCAGCCAGCATTCCCAATTCAATATTATATTGTGCTTCAAGAAAAAGATTTCCATATATTCTAGATTAAAAAAAGCCTCATAAATAAATGATAATCCAGTGCATGCTCTGAAAAATGAAAAAATAATTTTGTGTTTGCATTTTAGTCTGCAGAGTAAAATTTAATCTCTCTTTTAATACAGCATGTTTTATATAAAGAGGTAAAAAGATGTAACCTTATGAAAATTGATTTTTTTTTTACATGTTTAAAAATGTCCTCCACTGTATTTATCTAGGCATTTTCTATCTGTGAGGCGAGGGAGCCACCTCCGTCTGATAACTTCACTGGGTTTGGCTGCAAAGTAAATAGAATTACTGTAGTTTGAGTCAATGAATTTTTTTCTTTTTACTATTAAAAATCATCAAATAAAATAATCAGATGAAGGCCTTAGGGGTGTTTGGATTCCAGAACCCCATCAAGGTCTGTGACAGTCCACAACACACAGTAGGCAGATGCACGGCTTAGGGAGAGCAACCGGAAGCACAAAACCTTGGCACCAAGCAAGGCCCCAAACCTCAGGACCTGAGGACGTGGTAGCATAAGAAGACCACTGGGTGTTTGTGCCATCAGTTTAGAGTCCCACTGCTTCCTGGCCTTCTTGGTGGTCTAGGGAAGAACCTTAGAGAGGCAGGGCTACCACCTACAGCTCTGTGCCCGGGGCTGGGCAGGAAATGGGGAGATGTACTTTGCTGTAACAAAATACCTGGTAAATACAACTTAAGGGAAGGAGGGCTTATTTTGGTTAGGATGCCAAGGGGACACTTCCCTCGTGGTGGGGCAAGTGTGGCAGAGGGAGCATGAGGCTATCTGGTCATAGAGGAAGAATAGGGCCAGCGTCTATTGCCTAAAGCTTCTACAACCTTGGTAAACCAAACCACGCCGTATTAATTATCCCATGTAACTTGTTTTTCTCGTATTTTGTAGGATGTGTTTGAAAGATCCGTCTGTGTTGATGCCGGCTATAGAAATCCATTCAGTCTCAGAGCTGTCTACTGCTGTACCTAGAGGATATATATGCCAACGCTGTTTCCCCCGTTTTACTGAGGGTGGCCACGAGGAATTTTGATTTTCTTGCCATTTCAAATACTTCGCTACAGCATTCTTAATATTAATCTATTCCACTGACCGCATTATCTGTCGCTTATTACCTACTTCATTAGCTAACACCAACGATTTTCCAAAATGGCAACACTTGCTGACAACCTCTCCCTTACAGTGGAAGATGCTTGACTCTCCACACCTCTTCCACTCTTGTAATTGCTAGACTGTTGAATAATTTCCCGTTCTGGTGTTTGTGGACTAGTTTCTTATTGACATTAGCTTTGCTTTGCAGGGCCTTCAGACTGATGAGTTTGTGCATGGTTTTAACAGTAGGATGCACTTTTCGGGACACCTGGAATTCAAAGAGAGGCACCGGTGCTATCTACAGCTCAAAATAGTAGATTACAACCAACGCCAGGGAGGTTATTAATGAAGTTAAATGATTTGCATCCAAACAAGGTGCACTAAAAGGTAATACCAGCAACGAGTGAGCAAAGGGTGCAGTGTGTATATTGAGGTCAGAGGCCTCCATCAGGTGTCTTCCCCAATTGTTCTCCACCTATTTTTGAGGCAAGGGTCTCTTGCAGAAGCTGCAGTTGGCCATTGAGTTAGACTGGCTGGCCAGCAAACCCCAGGGATCCTTCTGTCTGTCTCTGCCTCTCTAGCCCTGGGATCACAAGTGTCCACTACCACACCTGGCTTTTCAGGTGAGTGCCGGGAATCTGAACTCAGTACCCTCATGCCTGCACCAAACCACTTCACCATCTGCGCCATGACCCGTACCTTTGAATTGCTATATAGCTGACCAGGTCCAAAAGCCCCTCCTGGTTGCTGTGTGCTCCATCCTTACCAGAAGCCTCCACTACAGAAACTGCATGGGCATCAATCACCGAAGCACAGTTTTTCTCCTCATTCTTCTATCCACTTGGACGTTTGAGGAGGCGGCGGGGCACAAATGAAATTCAAAGACATAGCATAGAGAGCCTCAAGTGACAAGAGGAAGAGATGGACATTAAAGACCTAGATGGATCATTGGCTAGTGGCAGGAGTCTATGGATAGGCTTCATGACATTATGAATACGGTTTCTCACCTGCTCAAGAGGAGACGCTGTGGTCAATGTGGGAAGGATGGAAGGTTCGGGATGAGGGAGAGGCCTCTTGGAAATGAAAATGTTCACTAATGACATTAGTATGGCTATTGCAGGAGGTGTTCATTTTCCTGCTCACTGAGAGTTTAATAAAAATGTTATGTCTCCTCCATAGAACTGTGATTAATCAGCCTGGTATTGAGAACGTGCAGCGATTCTCTCTCAACAAAGCAATTTTCAAAATTTGAAAAGGTGTAAATTTAATGCAAATTGCTTCATAATCATATATGTACAAAACGGAGCTGACAACGCCGCAGTTAGGAGAGGAAGCATTAACATTTTACATTTTCTCCACCGCCGCCCCCACCTTCTCCCAGCTGCTCCTCGAAAGGTATGGTATAAATTAGAAGACACAGCCGATGGACGAGCACACTGGGGAATGGGGGGTGGAGACAGAAACAGGAATTCTTGCGACAAACTCAATGGTAGTTGTCTGGGCTGGAAAGGCGAAGTAAAACAGAAAGTTCCAGAAATGAAAAAATGTGTATTTAATGCGATGACAACAGATCGACTAGTTTAACTGGAAACCAGAGAGGTTTGGGAGAGGGGAGAAGGCAGTGATCAGCTTTCTCACGTACGTGGGATGTAGTTACGCATATATAATCACATATACGTGTTACACACAGAGACTAGGGTGGGAGGTAAGGTGAACCATTTGGGGGAGGAGGAACACAGGTAGGATGGAGACCCAATAGGGGAGAAAGTACTGGGGCAAACACAGAAGATGCCATAATAACACCCAAAGGTCTGTCACATGACTGGCATTGAGGTGCTTCCCTAGAACGTCAGCACTCAGGCAATAAAGGCAGGAGGAGCGGGAACTCAAGGCTCATCTCTACTATACAGTGAGTTTGAAGCTATCCTTGGCTACATGAGACCCTGTGTCAAAACGAATATGTTATATGTATATTTGTATATGTATATTACTTGTAAGATATGTGCACTTTCTGTATCTAACTTTTCTGGGTGGGAGCAACATTTTTTTTTTCTAAAGAGAGTCATGTTTTCGCTCACGTTGCTCCCTCTTCACTAGTCCCCAGATCTCTTGGCATTTCAGGCCGTGTTTTGCAAGAGTGAGCATTCCACGGCTTCCCCAGAGATTTGCTCCACCCTCCTGGACTGGACCAGTCTCGGAGGCAGACACCAGGTGCATCCAATCTCACTACTTGGAGTGTCTGCTACAAGCCAGAGGGACAAGCCAAGGACAGTTACGCAGCTTTTCCCAGGGCTGGTGGGAGGTGAAAGTAGGACTTCGGGTGTGAACGGGAGGGTGTAAGGAGTGGTGGCAGCTTCCACTGACAGCCTTTAAAGCTTATATGAATCAAGTAGAGAAACAAGCAAAGAAAACACGTGGAAACACTGGCATTGATCTTTTGCTAACAGGTGGTTATCCTGGCGTTTAAGGGAGGAGAGTCTGGGGCTCGGGATATGGTGCAGTTAGTAAAAAGTTTTCTGTGCAAATACAAAGCTCAGCTCAAGCTCTGGAACCTGGGCAAAACACTTGAATAGTGCAATACCAGTTATCCCATTGCTGGGATTCGGAGACAGGAGAATCACGGGGTTTAGCTGGCCGGTCAACTTTGTAGATTTGACAAGCCCCAGGTCCCGGAGAAAGACTCTTGTTTTAAGGAGGGGAAGAAAACCAAGATAGAGAGCTCTAATGCAATGACACTTGAAGCTGTCTCTGGCTTCATACATGCACATACATGTGCACGCACACCCATGCATACCCATGCACACACATGCAAACACCTATACCTATATATGGACCCACACACATAAGAAAGGTCTCAGCTGTTCTGGTATTTTAAAACCTGTAATAGAAAATAACTGCTTTAGTTTCATCTCTGCAGCTGGGATGAAACACCACTACCAAAGAACAAATGGGAGAAAGGTTTTACCCTAGCTCACAGCTCCAGGTTACAGTTCCATCACAACAGGGAAGTCAAGATGTCAGGAACCTTAAACAACTGGTCATATCATATCCACAGTCAGGAACAGATATATACACACATACACACACACACACATGCATGTATTGTCACTCACTTGCTCGTGTTCATTTCAATTTCTCTACTCTTAGTACAGTTAAGGACCCTCTGCCTAGGGGATGTTGTTGCCCACAGTGGACTTGGTCTTCACACATCAGCTGACTTAATTAAGATAGTCCCCCATAGACAAGTCCACAAACCAACTCAATGCAGATAATCCCTCACTGAAACTCTCTTCCCAGGTGATTCTAGGTTGTGTCAAGCTGATAATTAAAACTATCTATCACATGGTCCCACACCCATGAGTCTATGGGCGGCACAAATTGAACTCAGTGAGCTATAAAAGAAAAAAAGAAAAAGAGGACATAAACTGGGGGTGGGGGTGGGCTCTGGAAGGAGTTGATGGAGACGTGGAGGAGGGGGGGTTGACCGCAATCAAAATACATTGTATATGTGAATGGCATTCTCTAAGAATTAATAAAAGCATATTTAAAACCACAACAATGTTAACTTTTGTATATTAAAGTAATTCTGAAAGATTTAACCTCACCATGCTCCTTGCATCTGGTAGCTTTTACGGTACTAGCTCTGCCGGGCCTAAGATTGAATGGAGCTGTTCATTTCCCATTAAATACAATGAGGAATCAACCTCATGGATCCCCTGATGAGCCACTGGAAAGCATTGCTATTTCCTCTGAAGTGGGATGTACTGCAGGCTGGCCACAGGATTCCTTGGGCCTGGTTATGGGCCTGGTGGAGGCTGCTCTGCTGGAGGCTTGGCTGGTAAATGTCCTTCCCTGCAGGACTTCACTGGTCCCTCCCTCTTTTCTTCTCTCTCTCTCTCTCTCTCTCTCTCTCTCTCTCTTTCTTCCTCTCTTTCTCTCTTCCTTCCTTCCTTCCTTTCTTTGATGGATGAGGAAGCAACCTGCTCCTCATCCGTCCACTCACTGCCCATCTCCCTCTCCCCGACAGGAACACAAGGAGGAAGGTACGAAGAATGAGTTGGCTTGGGCCAGGTGGAACTTTCCGGAGCCGGTGGGAACACTCCGTTCATTCTCCTATGCCCTTGTACTGTGTGTGTCAGATAAACCCTTGTGTGCATTGGGTGGGAGACAGCAGTGGGCCTTGGAACCTCTCATAACAGAATGGGCCCCTCTCCCTGGTATAGACCACCTCTCGTGGCTGGTGAAGCCTTTACAAAGGACCAGGAGGTGATGGGAACTCTACCCAGGCTCTTCACCCACACGGGAGTCATGTGAAGGATAACCAGCAGCCCACTGTGAGCCTCAGTGTCTTCTTTGTGGCACAGGATCATGAGGTAATGTATCGTTTTAGTCTAGAGCTGGGCACATGGGAAGTTCATAGTAGGTGTGCATTTAAGCTATGACAACTCTGGTAAAGTTACCACACTATTCACTCTCTACACTGTTCCTTCTGGTACCCTTCTCCCTGCCACTCAGGTCCCTAGTGGAAACCCCACAAAGCTCTGCCTCCTCTGATGGATGAGGAAGCAATCTGCTCCTCATCTGTCCACTCACTGCCCATCCCCCTCTCCCCAACAGGAACACAAGGAGGAAGTGGGAAGCTCCACTTTGGGGCCTGTCCTACTAGGGAGTATGGCCTGGAAGTTGTGGGAGAGGGAGGCTATGGATCCCAGGCCTCTCCTGCTTCAGAGCATTTACCTGCCCCCAAAGGCCATAATGACGAAGAGCTCTGGCACCAAAGGCTTCATTTGATGCTTGGGATGACCTAAGATTGTTGTGTGAGGAGGTGTCGCCGCAGGTAAGGTGCTTGCTTCATATGTGTAAGGACCACAGTCTAGAGCCCTAGCAGCAGCATCAAGGCCAGATGTGGCAGAGTGCACATCTGCAGATGTGGCATCTGCAGTTGCATCGCAAAGGAAACAAAGACAGGGAGATTCCCTGGGCCTCCTGGATTGGCCAGTCTAGGTCCTGTGTCCAGCATAAGACTCCAACTAAGGTGGATGGCAATGAAGGAAGACATCTGATGTTAACATGTGTGACAGTTTCACGGGGCGTCTGCAAAGGGCCCAGTTGAATACAATAAGGAGGAGGAAGCAGTTGGCTCCTTGCTTCCTGTTCCCTTGCTCCCCTCCTTGCACCCTTACCAACTTCTACTGTCTAGGAAATTATCCACAAACATAAGACAGCTGCCAGGATTTAGCCTCCGGTTCCACCAGGTCTGCAGTGAGAGCTTAGCAGGCTTCGGGGAGGAGGCAGCTCCATTTTTAAGTCCTGGCTGTTGCTTGTGGTACCTGGTAGGCTTGTTCACACCAGAGCTTTAGATGGGTTTCAAGTGGAGCGTGTGGAAGAGCACCAATACAGAAAGAGCTGCCTTCCCTTCTTCCTTGTTGCTTTTTGGGGGAGGTGGGGGTGAGGGTAGAGTGGGACAGAAACAATGTCTTTCAACCTATGTAGGCCATTTGACCCTGAACTTTCAATTTCCTCTCGCGTACAGGAATTACAGATGTTTGCCACCAACATCTCAAGACACCTTTCATGTTCTCACCAGAATCATGCTTGCTCTCTGTTGGTCAGGGCCACTGAGGGGTGAAGGTTCGGGGACTCTTTAGGGCAAGATGTTACTCCACAGTCAAGGGTATTCCCGTGATGAAGAGGGTGAGAACCGGAGGGCTGCTTTTAGTCAGCCTTGAGTCTTAACTATGGGTGCTCGTGTGTCCCTGATATTTGTCAACCAGGGTAGAACTGGAGCTAGTTCTTAAGTGCAAGTGAGACTGGCAAGTCTGATCACTAACCAAGTCTCTTAGATAGCTTGGTATGTCTACTCGCTCTAAAGGCATGTGGGTGGATGACAGCCTTTGGTTTCAGAGTTCTGCTTGAAGTTCTTTTTCGATAGGAAGATGTCCACATGTCCGCACGAGCATCCTGAATACAGAACATCCTGTGCTCTCTCTTGCATGAATCCACATTGTTCAATTCAGGTCTTCCCAGCTTGTCAGTTGTATTCCCCAACAACCTCCTGCCTCCCAGAAACAGCAATTGCTTCTGAGGTATTCATAGTGTTAAAAGGAAATAAATAAATAAGGAAAGAGGGATAGCTGCAAAAGGGCAGCGTTTATCCCACACGGAGAAGTAGACCGGGGGAGGCATTGTCATAGTGGTTGGTTTTTTTTTTTTTTTTTTTTTTTTTTTTGCAAATGGCATTTTCAGCAATATAAATTATGATTTATTTTCCCATGTAATCATCTTGATTGCAGACATCCTTTTGGAGAAATCGCACCGCTCTTGGCTAGCTTTTTAAAGCCCCAGAAGACAACTTTCAATCCTGATTAGTATGTATGGTGGGAAATCAGATACATTATATTTAGCTTGAAGTGTGGAGTGCAGAGGGCTCAAAGAAAGAAAGAAGGAGAAATGGGGGTGGGGGGGTGGGGTGGAGAAAACATCTGTAATCCTTCTCTGAAGGATTTGGAGGCACGCAGTAGGGTGAGAAGCAAGAGGAGCTGTTGAGTGTATGGGGTTGTCTTCCTGTAATTAACCAATTGTGGCTCCTTGTCAGGGGACTCTCATGTTGTGAGGTTTTACATGGGAGGACTTTGAGCCCAAGACAGGTCCCTGCTCTTGTGTTAGGATGCTGAAGAGTCAGCTTCCACCCACATGGTCTTCCCTGCGCCAGCGGTCACGATGCCAAGCTCATCCACTTAAAGGTGAGTCGGCTGAAGATCTGTGCACTTAGATGAACTAAAAAGGCACGCAGGGATTCACCGGGTCCGGGCATCTGTTAAAAAGCTATGCATGGTGCCAGATCTTTATGATGGGAGTCCATGATACATCTTTCATGGGCCACCTGCTGGGGCGGGGCAAGTGGAATGCCTGAGCAGACCTTTTGGTGTTGCAAAAAGGCTTTGTCTGTGAACTCAGTCCAGAGTTGTGCCATCAATTTGCAAAGCAAACTGCAAAACCATCACATGTTTTAAGTAAGCTTAGACTTTGTGTGTGTGTGGGGGGGTGGGGCACTGTGTTCATGGCTCTCCTTGGTCACAGGCTCCCCTGGGTCCCATGGAGGGGGCACACCTAGCTTGAGGAACTTCCAAGCTCAGACTCACTCTTTGGATGCTTCGAGCACTCCCTCCAGGCCCTGATGCTCCTGTATTGGAATAGAACAAAGGAGAGGCACCTCCCCTCCTGGGTGTGAGTAAAGGGGTGTGGGATGGGTGTATCAGTTTTCATACTGATGTCACCTGGCTGCACTGGGAGTTCAAGCATAATTGTGGGGGAGGGGAGTTCTAAGATGAAACTGTATCTCAGCAGAGCACTGTGCAAGGGTGACATGGTAGAGATCACATGCCAGATCTCTCCAGGCTTATTTTTTTCTCCTGCCTCACATCGTTCTGTGCCTAACCAGCACAGCTGAAGGGGAAGCTGGGAGGGAATCTGTGGAAAGCCTGTCTGCTACCACAGGGCGAACAAGTGACAACCACTCACTCGGTCCCGGCAATCCTCCATGTCATGATTCCAAGTGGGGATCTCTGTGGCACAGAGAAGACAGCATGTTGAATTCAGCTATTGAAGA
The DNA here is from genome assembly GCF_978045245.1 of Mus caroli. NCBI lineage: Eukaryota > Metazoa > Chordata > Mammalia > Rodentia > Muridae > Mus > Mus caroli. The sequence continues at coordinate 14,608,381 of NW_028227265.1, forward strand.
GACCCACCGTGTACACATGGGCTTTTCCCAGGCATTGATCTGTCAGTACATTTATTCTAAACAGATTTTACATATGCTATCGAAAGCTCCAAACTCGGTGTCCAAATCAAGCAAGTCCCTCTATTGTGTTCAGACAGCAGCGTCGAGAAAGTGAGGGAGATTCAAACCACAGGGCAGAATCATACCTCAAAGGGACTTCATCTGTGGGTCGATGCTGCTTCTCCTGGGGTGTCAAGGGATACAGGTGGGTGGCCTCCAGTAGCAGAAGGCAGCCACCTGCTATGACTGAAGAGGAACCTCAAGCCTCAGTCTTGTAGCTTTAAGGGACTAAATTCTGCCAACACCTTGAACGAACGTGGCAGTGGATTTCCCTCCAGTGTCCGCAGACAGGAGTGCAGCTCCAGCTGATGCCCCACGGTGTTCCTGAGGTTCAGAGATGATAACACAGCTATAATGGGACCTTACTTCCGAGCTATAGAACTGCAGCCATTGATATGGGCTAGAGTTGCCAAGTGTATGCTGATTTGTTACACAGGGATGGCGCATACACAAACAGAGCAGAAAGCAAGAACTCCAGCTTAAAGAACCCTAAGTAGAACTTCTCTTCTGCTTTTTTTAAAAAATATTTTTATTAGCTTTCATAATCACTGTTCCTATAAAGCATAAAACTCCTCACCCCATACCCCAATCGCCACAGCTCTGGTTTTTTTTAGTTAGAAAAGGTTGGTTCCAAAACAATACTTATCACTGTTATTTTCTGTGACAGTGGTGATATGCTAGCCAGGAGTGAGTTCAGGCTAGTAGTAGCTAGTGAAATTCCTTTCCCATGTCAAGTGTTAGATGAAATCAGAAATCAACATCCTCATATACCAACAGCATTGAGGATTTAGGCTACAAAAAGAATATGTTTTCTTCTATGTTACTATGTCCAAAGAATCTCTGCAATGGATATTTGTACATAAAAAATATCATCCCACCTCATATAATCTGTCAAACTACAGACAGAAGGGAAAAAAGAGTGGCTTTGTAAGTTCCTTCTTATAACCAAAGTATACCAGAGAGAGAGAGAGAGAGAGAGACCACCACTCACTCATTTCTGTGAAGCAATGTAACAGCAAACTCCTGAGATCTGAGTTATTTCAGACAAACAGAAAAATGTAACTTTTGGAGGAAGCTGGGAACTGGCCCTCCTGCATTAGATTGTAAGCCACGGCATACACTGAGGAAAGAGAGCAGGTCGGGTGGGACTTGTGGTCTGTGTCTGTTTGCTCCGGGTCTGTGAGATGGGTGGGGTGAGGATCTTCCTGTTCACTGACTAAAGCCCTTAGTTAGAACTCCTCATCAAGAAGCTCATGCCGGAAGTGGGTTTCCCTCGAGGGCAGCGGTTCAAGAAAGAAAAAAAAAAAAAAAGGAAAGCTACATGGAATACACAAAACGTTCACACACGACTAATCGTGCCTTTTGCTGACCACGCTGCTCCCAGAGTCCTTGCTTCCTGACATACGTGACAACTGATGCTAGATCCAAGGTGATGCAAGGATCCTTGTGAGGAAGGGGAAGTGGGTGAAGTCATTTCCACTCATTCATTGTCTGGAGAATGTCTTCCACAGCTGAGGACACTGCTCCTGACACCCACCCCACCATTCTGCTGACAGTCATGTCTTAGCTCCCTGTGGCCTTGGCTCTGCTCTCAGGTCCCCTTTACTCTCATTATGTTCAACAGCTTATCTGGCTCCATCCTTCTTTGCTGAAGACGGAGGGATGCTTCCAAAATGGTCCAGTCCCGTCCTTACATCAGATGTCACACTATTCCTAAACATTCCTGGTGATGATCTTTCCCATGAGGGGAGGATCTACAGTAGGCTAGGTCTTGGGAGCCGTCAGGAGACTTTTGCTCTATCTCCTGGCTCCTCTTCTACCACTTTCCTTCTCCCATGCTGGGCTCCTGCCAGACTCAACTGTATCTCTTGGCACACACATGCTCAGGGTATGAACATGTGGCAGAATGGCCTTATTGCTTGGGGTGGCAGTGTATGATGCCCAGCAGGCTAGTAAACAGATATCACATGGTCCTATGACTGGAGAGGGTACTGTGTGGACTACAGAGGATGCCAACCTACCTGCCTGACTCAGTCTGGAAGAGGAGGAGGAAAAGAAGGAGGGAGAGGAGGAAGAAGAGGAGGAAGGGGAGGAAGAAGAGGAAAAGGAAGAGGAGGAGGAAAAGGAGAAGAGGAGGAGGAAGAGGAGGAGGAGGAAGAAGAAAGAACTGCAGCCAGCTTTGGGTAGAACATTCCAGGCAGAGAGATGCACCAATCCATACAAAGACCTGTTAACAAGACTGAATGTTTAGGAATGGGCAGAGTCAGTGTGTAATCTTCTACTTGGAAAAGCAGTCGATGTGGGTGCTGGTCTTGGGATATTCTCTCTTCTATGTCCGACCCTCTATCAAACCCAGTACCTCACACATGCTAGCCACCAAAATATAGTCCTAGCCCTTCATCTATTTCTTACTAGGAACAATTTCTTTCTTTCATTTTATTGTAATCTGTGGAAACATGCAAATGTGCTGCCAACCTTGGAGAGAACTGTAAGATAGTGCAAAACAATATGTGTATGACACTGGCCCAATTCTTCTGAAACATGAACGGTGGCTATGGTGGGCACCGAGACCCGGGTCAGGCCAGTATCTCCTGACTCAAATCACCATGGGCTCAGTACTATTTATACTCTTTGTTATAGCTTATAATTATACTCTCATGCCTGCACGGTTAAGATGGCACCTAAGATAAATGAACCATCTCTAATAAGGGACGAGAGCCTTCCATCACAGAAGGTCCCCGACCATTCCGGAGGCTCTGACCCCACAAGAACTTTGCTCCTCACAAGTCAGGGTTGGTCACCAAATCCTGTTGCCTTCCACTGACCCATACATAGACTTACTGCCTGTGAGCCGTGTGTGTGACCGACCGGTTACTACCCATCTCCATTTCTCCTTGTTGGGATCCTCTTTCTCTCCAAAGGAGGAGGGGAAAATACCATGTTTATCTCCAACCTCCCTGAGTCTGATGTGCAATACGCTGGCATTTGCTGGTAAAGCATAAAATTATAAGGAGGGCCTAATTGACCCTCCTGTGTCTTTGAAAAAGCCTGTCTGTGGTCTCTAATTGACCCTCTAGGTACCTATGGAACAATGAATGAATCTTCGAGAAATAATGGAGGGCGATGATTAATAGCCTGGGCCTGGCTGGACCTCTGGCTCTCGCAGCTCTCCCCTTCCTCCCCTCCGCGACACTCGATTCCCTGGATTTTATAAGCAGCGATTTATTATTATCGCTGAATAATAAATATCCTGCAGTCAACACTGGAGAGATCAGAGACGTCACGATTCTGCAGGGACAGGGATAACGTTTGTGGAAGCTGGCATCTCCATTTTTCTCCTTTTGGCATCTCTCAGAAGAGGCCTCCTGTGGCCTCCACGGTTGAACTCAAAAAAAAAAAAGCAAGAGATGGCTCCAGTTCCTAGGACAATGGCCACAGATGTAAGGCACTCTAGAATCACAGGGGGTTTGTTCTTAGTCCAAAGAGCAAAGTTTGCCCCTGCGGGGGGGGGGGGCAAAAGTAACGATGATAAAACTGATAATAAAATAAATGGTATTAATGTGATGAGAAGTGTGTAAAAGGCTTGTCTCCACATTATCTTCATAGGTCCATGAGGAATGTCGGAAGTGTAGGCAGTGCTACTGACCCCATTATTCAGGCGAATAAACTGAGGTGAATAAACGAAAGGAGGTCATCTCCCTGAAGTTGCAAGTCCAGAAGTCTGCCTTCCCGTGCTCTCCACCACTGCCTTCCTACCATTCAACTGTAATGTGCCAGTGTGTAATTCTAAAGACAAACATATTGAGATGTGGGCAAGCAAATGCGGGAGATTAGCTTTCCTTTCTTACGGTTTGGCTGAGAAATGCCTCCTTTCCCAGACAGTGTAGAAGAACACATTTAATTTTAGAACTGTACATGTCTCCAAGGAGATCCAACAAACCACGGGACTGGGTTTTTTTTTTTTTTCCAATTCATAGCAATAAGTGTGCTTGTAACTAAAAATTATTTAATGGGGGGAAAGAAGGACTTAGGACTTAGATGTAGGTCCACGGCTGCAAGCCTGGCATGGGGCGGGTTGGGCAGGGGCATGGAGGACAGTTTGGTGTTGGCCATGGCTATGTAGCAGGGCATTGTCCTAAACCAACTTAAAACAAAGCATATGAACAAAAAGGCGAGGGGAGGGGAAACAAGGGAAACAAAAAGCCAGGAAAGGGTCTCTTCTTAAGTCTCCTGCATCCCTGCTGATGTCCCCCTTTCCCCGGGGACCTTAAATAGCAAGCCATCTTCAGGCCACACCAACTTTGTGGGCCCCCTTTTCTTCTTGGTCAATGCTCTGTGGGGGAGCAGATGCCTGCTCAACCAAAAATTAGGGCTTTGGTGATAAGTATGGTTTCTGTGAGAGGAGTGGATGTCTCCAGGACCCTGCTGCTCTCCTGTCCCCTCTCTCCCCCACCGCATCTTCAGAAAGCACTGGGTCACTGTGCAGAGCCAGGCGCTCCGGGTGAGCACGGGGATTTCTGGGAGCCAAGTGTGCCAGCGTGATTCGCAACCACAGAAGGCTTAGTAATCTAGTCACCGGGGCTCCATGTGCAGGTTGCCTTCAGTCACCTCTGCGGTCTCTTTGGACAGTATGGTTTTACAGACCGAACAAGATTGTCTTGGAAGTTTTTTTTTTTTTGTTCAAAGACAGGTGGTGCATGTGCGTCTCCCTTCCTGGATCCCAAAGAAAACCTGCATGGAGACAGATGGCGTTGCATAAATCAGACAGCGGTGCGCAGGAAGAGATGGCTTTATCAGGGGGGCACATAAGAATATTCTGGGTAGGAAAGCTCGCATACGAGGTGCACGTATAGTCTACATATATTCCACCTTGACTTATATCCAGTCCTACCTATGTATGTATGATGGCTACGGACCCATCAGCCAGAGTTACTTCAGCTTATCAGGTTTATGGAATCAGCAGTGAGAATCCCAAGAATCTCCATCTTCTTCTCCCAGGGGGTGGCCAGGTCCTCCCTCCGCCACTGCTGCTGGGGTAACACATTGGGCTCCACTGCTTTCCTGCGGTGTGGCAAGAAGAGGCTACAAGTATTTGTTTCAAACTGAGATCCACTGTCTTCTGAAACAAAGCTTCTCAGAGAGCCTGAGGGAAACGCTCCCATCTCCTCAAAGCCCCCCCCAGGAGGTTACTGGACTCCACCTCTCTAGATGCTTCACTGGAAGCTAAACTAAGTTCAGCTAAGGGGAAAACTGAACCTCCTAAACTCCTGTGTTCCGATTTCAGTCAGGCGGAAGTTCTCCACACAGCCTGTGGAGGTTACTGTTGCTAATTTGACAATCTAAAATCACTCGGAGATGGAGATGGGACTCTGGGAGTATCAGTGGGGGATGGTCTTCACTGTGTTCACTGAGGTTGGAAGTCCTGCCCACTGTGGGTGGTGTCACTCCCTAGCTGCAATCCTAAAGTGTGTAAGTGGAGAATGGAGAATGAGCTGAGTGACATAGTAGGCAGCCATCTCTCTTTCCTTCCTGATTCTGGATGCCATGTGACAAACCACTTCAAGTTTCTTGTCCTAATGGACTCTTCCCTAGGAACTGTGAGCCAGAATAAACCTAAGTTACTGTTTCCCTCATTTTATCACAGCAGTGGGAAAAACATAAACAAACAAACAAACAATCTGAAGATACACCCATACTCAACAACACCAGCGAGGACCACCAAGTCGGCATGCTAGATAAGGCCTTGGCTGATTCTGCCTACCCTTCTCTTCCTCCCATGCTCTCTGCTCCTACACTCACCTGAACGTAGGAAACCACTTTCTGTCGTGTTGTACACTTTCTTCCCCTCTCTCTATTGGGGACAGCCTGACTCTCTTAAATCATCACCCCAGCTCCCAGCCATGTCTCCCTTCTCTATTGAGACCTCAGTCAGTTCCTAGACATGGCAAATCAATTACCCAGATACAAGCCAATTCCCATTCAGGGTTTCCCCAGGGGAACCATTCAGCTCTTCTTCAGGGCTCTCACATTCAGCCCACTGTCTGTCCATCTGCCCTTTTAGCCTATGTCCAGGCACTAACCAATCACACACACAAGCCCTGTATCCCAGAGACCAATGACATCACCCAAACCAGCGAATCCTAAGCCCCAGCCTGCTCTGTCTTGTCCCTCCTTCTTGTGGAAACCACAGTGACGGCCCCTTTCTCACATCTTCCTTCTGAATTTCCCTGTGTGGTTCTTGTGGCTTGAAAAGACCGTTGGCCTGTGTGTGGAACTGTGTATTGAACAAACCATACATGGGGATCAGAGGTATCCACTAAAAAAAAGATAGGTGTGGTGACGCAGGCTTGTCATTCCAGCGTTGGGGAGGCAGAGACAGATTTGTCGAATTGACTGGGTGGCTATCTCCTTAAACCAGTCATGCCAATGTTCTAGTGAGAGACTGCCTCAAATAAACAAGGTTATCTGTGGAAGAAAACCAAGCTGGTCTTCTGGCCTCCATTTGCTTATCCATCCACAGGCGTATCACAAGTATCACAGAATGAAAAACAAAGTCACACCAGGCCCTTCTTAAGCAGCTAATCAGGAAGCAGGGGCCATTGGGACCTTCCTCCCAATGGTCCTAGATTAGTGGACTTCCAGGCCCTCTCTGTCACCTCTCTGACCACACTCGCTTACTCAGGATTGTCAGCCGAAGGGCAGTTCCTTCATTTAACTGACAGTAACCATCCCATGTGGAGTTAGTTTATAAAACTGTATCAGGCTATAAACAGACTTTCACTGTTCCCTTTTAAAATAACTGTGGGTGCTGCTTAGCTGCACTGAGGTTCAGACACCGTGGAAGGTACAGATGTGTCTCCTTCTCTCCTGGATCCCAAATAAACTTGTGTGCCAACAGATGGCTCCCTGTAAGCCGGGTGATAGTGTACAGAGCAAGATGGCTCCATTAGAAGGATGCTACAAACAGAATCTTTTGAGGGGAGAAAAAGGTGAAACGAATTCAGCTTTAACTGCAGATCATATTTATGGTTGGATTTTGGAGTCTGCACAAGGAGTGACTGCATCTTTGAGTGACATCCCTGGTGACATTTCTATACTTGCCATTTTTATAATGGCCCTAAACTGGATTACATAAGGCCATTTTTTTGCACGCATTAATATACGATATACCCAGAGCATAACCCGCTGTACTTGGTTTCCATGCCCTTTACCCTGCCTCCTTCCAGTGCCCTTTGTTTCCCCTAGACAGCTTTACTTCCTGTCATTTGTAAATACAGAATTTTATGGATCTCTAACTGAGAAGAACACAGCACCTTTGTCTTCCTGAGATTGACAATGCACTTAATATGATCATCTCCAGCTACGTTCTTTGTCCTCCAAATGAAAATCTGTATGGCTGAAAAAAAAAATCCCATCATGCATATGCAATGGACACTTTGGTTATTTCTCTAACTTAGCCACTGTGAATAGTGCTATGATCAACAATGATATAAGTATCTCCGCATCCGTGATACGTTGACTCCGTTTCCTTCTGTAAGGAACAGGAGGCAATGTACCAGAAGGGAGGTGAGTCAGGATGAAGGAGAGGATGGCTAGACCCCTCCATGAACAGGCACAGAAGGCCCCTTTCCAACCCAGTTTTCAGCATCTCCCTGCTGTAGCTGCCTTGTGGAAACAGGCTAGTCTCTCCAACTGGGAACCACATCTTCCTGGCCAATCTACGTCAGTGCTTGTTTTATCAATAAAGTTTTACTGTCACGTGCTCCTGACAGTTTGCTGATGTGTTGTCAGTGGTTGCACTCACTGTGCCCTGTGGTTTCCTAGCAGTGCCAGACACCTTGGGGGCCCCCAAGCCCGACGTTCACCATCTAGCCGTGATAGCACTTATGGATCCTGTTCCAGCCTGAAGCTTGGTGTCTGTGCTTCCCAAATGCTTGTGTCTGCTTTGTTGTTCTGTCTGTGACGATAATGGGATGTCCAGAAAGAGGATTTTGGTAACAATATACGGGCATTATTAATTTGAACTTAGAGTAGAAAAAGAGTGACGTCGAAGAACATTTCAGACTCAAAACTTGTGTTTGAAATCAGGATTAAAACTAAACCAGCCAGGTTCATTCAACCTCAAATGGATCATGTGTCTTGAGGATATTCCCATGGCTATAGAAGAAAACAAAACAAAACAGACCTTGCTTCCTTTTTCTTTTCTCTCCTCCCTCCCCTCTCTTTCCTTGCCTCTCTCATTCTCTTCTTCCTCTTCCTTTTAGCTCTTCGCTCTCTTTTTTTTTTCTGACCCACTCTGCCTTTTATTACACTGTCCAGTCAGAAACAAATCCAATGAAGATGGACTGTCTCATACATGCAGTCTCTGACATGTACTCCACAAGTATGTCATAGACTTTTGTGTGAGGCGCATCACCTAGGACTCTCCTTCTGCTCCTAAGCCTGATGCTCACATGTAGTGACTCTACAAAAGCAGCCTTACTTCTTCGCCACAAAAGCTGCCTTTTGGGCTAATGGCTTCGTCTCCTAACGAGGGCTCTTGGATGAGATGCTCAGGAGTGCCCAAGTGTCCCAGTCCTTGCCAAGTGGGTGATTTAAGAGATGGGCACAAGGTAGACGCACAGTTCTCGATGGCGTGAGCAACAGTTCATCTGTTAATCTGAAACGGATTCAGTTTCTCTGAAGCGAGCATCATGACTTAATGGGAAACCGCGAGGAGATTAAAGGGGGGACTGCATTACCACGAATAAGACGGAAAAGTGATATTCTGTCTAAACAGCTGTTGAGTGTAACTGACTAGAACAAATATATTAACAGAAGCTCGGGGTAGATTCAATCAGGTCGAACGCTCCCCAGAATTTACTCTGAAATAAGCTTTATGTACCTGGGACGTGACAAATGAATCTGTTCACGACTGGCTGGAAAGCTATTCACATGCAGATTTTAATTCTGCCTCTGACTCTGTAGAGGTTCCATTGTCCCACCCATTGTCCCACTTCTAAGCCCCAGCCACCCCTTCCGAAAACAAATGTTGTGTACCTCCAAAAATCGCAAATCACAGTCATTTGTGCTCTAGTGGGTCAAGGCCCCGCCCTCTACTTTCACTTCAAAAAAAAAAAAAGAATCAGTTCAAATTTGTACGATCATAGTACAAATAGTGTCCAGAAGTCTGGGCTCTATTGTGCTGGCTAATCCATCTGTCAGAAATATCAGTTCAGGAGCATAAGTGAGGAGAACAACTAGGCAGTTAGGATAGAAGCCTGATATTCATTCTCTCTCTCTCTCTCTCTCTCTCTCTCTCTCTCTCTCTCTCTCTCTCTCTCTCTGTCCTCTTTCTCTCTCTCTCACACACACACAACTAGGAGCACATTAACTTACAATTAAGCTGTGGTGGTAATGAGGTCATGGCATATGACAAGCTCATGGGCTGCAGTCAAAAGGCAAATATTGAAATGAAGGCGTTTATTTTCCAACCAGCAAACCTGAACAGAACCATTATAATAAATGCCATTAGCAATCTAGTTACTGGGCAGGATAATTTCATCTCTGAAATTAATTGAGTAAATTGGAATGACCTGGAATCCTTTTTGTTGCCAGCGGACGGAACAACATGGCATGAAAGGCAAACTCATTTTGTAGTCAACTGGCCCGTTGGCTCCTTGACAGCCGTGGTCAAGTTGATGGAAGTCAAAGGTAAAAATGTGGTTCATCCAATGAGGCAGTCATGTGCTCTTGAGGAGTTTGCAAAACAAAACCAAAAAGTATTAAATAATAATAATAAAAAACTCTGAAATAGTTTCTTCCTAAGTCCTGGGCAAGATGCCTTTGGGTTGGCATCCATATGATGTATGAACATCTCTGTGACTCAGGAAGTCTGGAATGTCCCCATGTCCCTACTGCCTTTTCTAGGCCCTCTGGATTATTTTAGCAATTGTGATTCATTTCATGCATAACAGTTGGATGAAATATGATCTTAGTTTCTTAACACAACTGACAGTTAAGAAACTAAGTAGACAGAGCCATGGAAACCTTTAAAGTACCAAGATATAGAAATATATCCCATATATCTCTTCCCAAACTTCTATATTAAAGTCTAATCAGCCATGTGATAGCATCAAGGTCTTTGGGGCAGGATTCATAGATAGCGACAGGGACTCATCAGTGGTTTTATGCCTATGATGGTTAATATTGATGTGAAAATTTGACGGATTTAAAAACAGGCAGTAGGCCCCTGGGCATGTCTGTGATAGTTTCTAGACTAGGTTAACTCAAGCAGGAAGACCCACCCTGAACTAACATTGCAAGGGCCGGGGTCCTAAAAAAAATAAAACAAAACAAAAAAAAACCCAAAAAGTAGACATAGAGTTGAATGAGCATCGGCTTTCCTTTCTGTTTGCGTCCTGACTAGAGTTGGTACTTAAGGTTGACGCCTGGCCTCCACAGACACAGACTAACAGGTGCACATGTACACAAACACATGGATACCACGCAAGCACACCCATGGCATACTCAAACAACACAAAGTATGAGAGAAATCGGGGATGTGTGCCGACTGGCCAAATGATGACTGTGTGTGATTCATAATCATCTGTACAGCAAAGAGGGAGACATCCCAGAAGAAATCACATTTGCTAGCAAGGTGATCTTGGGCTTGAGTCCCTAGGATGCTGAGATAATAAACATATAAGTCTAGAGCCTCTCTGTTTGTGGCATTTTATTATAGTAGTCCCGGGGAATTCACACAGTACCTGGTCCAGAATGGGGCTTCCAAGGCCAGTCAGTAGCTACCGTGGGGTCACGGGCCTCGATAGCCTCTTGCTTTACATAAGGACATTGAGATAGGTTGGCGAATGTAAGCATGGGTGGAGGATATGGGGCTTTTAAACACACGTGAATGTGGATGCCGTATGGCATGAAGAAAAGAGAACAAGAAAAGCTGAATGTAAGAAGATGACTCTTACATTCTGGAGGCAGGGAACGGGCATGAATTATGAAAGAAAATAGAAAGATGCTTGTTTTTCTAGCTCTAATTCCATCATGGACTTTCTTGGTTTTGATAGTGGACACATGCATAGAATATATTCACGCTGAAAGTATAAAATTTCACAGCTTGTGTCTTAATGCCAATTGTAAATGGTATAGCAGTCCATTGAGTTGTGTAAACCTTGGGTATGGGTAATTTTAGTGTGTAATGTTTTTATATAGTTGCAAGGCATTTTTTTTAAATAATAAAGTTTACAAATTTTAATTTTTTTTGGAAATCATGAATCAAGAAGACATGCTCCAGAGGCTCCAGGGTACAAAGCCATGCTGGTTACACAAGTGACAGCTTCCTCAGAAGCAAAAATCAAAACCAAGGCCTTGTGCATGCTGCACCTGGGCCTGCACTTCATGAAAACACTTCTTCCAGAAAACTTCATGAAAACACTTCTCTTCCGGGAAACTTCTGACCTCTGACATCATGCTGTCTAGGGAAGAAAGTCACTGCCTATTCAACCACCCTCCCCTGTCCTGGAGTGAGATCTGCTCTTTGCAGGAGATGAGAACACGTCAGTGACTTCTAAGTCTACTTTGCCTTCAGATCTCAATGAAAGCTGAATTCCCAGTTAGCCTACTGTATTCTAGAAATAATCCCTCCCCCTTTGTATGTGGTGTGTGTGTGTGTACATATTTATGTGCATGTGCCCGTGTCTTGGGTGCACTTGTATGCATGTGTATGTTTATGTGGAGGTCAGAGGTTAAAGTCACGTCTCTTTCTTCAGTTCATCTTGTTTTCTTGAGAGAAGGCCTTTCAATAAACTTGGAACTCACCGATTTGACTAGACTGGTAAACCGGCAAGCTAGGGATACTCTGGCCCCTGCCTCCCCAGCACTGGAATTACAAACACACAGTACCAAACCCAATCCTCTCCCATGGGCTCTGGGGATCCAATTCACATCTTCAGGGTGCAAGGCAAGCACTTAACTCACCTAGCCACCTCATCAGATCTATAATCCCATTCTCAATAATCTCGCTGGGCACGGAGGTACAGGAAAATGGTCTGGATTGTCACACAGCCCTGCAGCTGAACCTGAGTTCTTCAGCCTAGGACCTCTTTGACCTTGCTAGTCACTTACTTCCGTCAACTACTGTTTCCGCATCTGCCTAGCAGGAAACATCTGCTTAGTAAGTAAGGCCGACATGGAGCCTATATCAAAAGGCTGGGGACTAGTAAGTACCTGCTTCAACATGCTCCATAAAGTGCCCTCAATGAATCATTGTTTAGATTGCATTGTAATAAGGGGCCTGTATTATATCATTAATAACAAATGGAATGAAAGCTTATTGAGAAATGTCCAGTTTACCATTAGAACTAGAGTGAATATTAGTGTCCTTTTCTTTACTTTCTTACCAAATGATTTGGTTCCTATACTTGATTTTTATTCACTGAAAATTAAGAGCCTTGCCAGGCAGTAGTGGTACATGCTATTAATCCCAGAAACAAAGGCAAGAGGATCTCTAAGTTCAAGACCAGCCTGGTCTACAGAGTGAGCTCTATGACAGCCAGGGCTACACAGAGAAACCCTGTCTTGAAAAACCATAAAGAAAGAAGAAGAAAAAAAGAAGAGAAAAGAGAGAAGAGAAGAGAAGAGAAGAGAAGAGAAGAGAAAAGAAAGAAAGAAAGAAAGAAAGAAAGAAAGAAAGAAAGAAAGAAAGAAAGAAAAAGGAGAGTTTGTGCTAGATGTTTAACAAAACATATAAGTATTTTGATTCACAGACACCTTAAAAGTAGCAAACAGGCATCTCTACTTGCTTAGGCTTCTCTCGTTCTAACAATCCCCATTCACTACCACCCCAGGCCTTCAAAGCCAGGGTTGTGAGCACAGATTACCTTTCATTACATTGCCCTAATAACAACCCCTTCTTTGACAAGTAATTCAGGGAAGGCTGTGGAAACGGGCAGCATGGTGATGATTAAAGCTTCAACTGTCCTTGACACAAAGAAACAGGGTTTCTGAGTTATAAACAGCAAGACAGGGTAGCTACCAGGCGCCAGGCTATATATAACCCTATGAGGCATTCAACACGCATCGACAGATCATGAGTGTATGCTAAGGGGATATGGTCCTTTACAATCCACAGAGCATGGCAGGTAAGGTCTGGGGTCCCACGGACTCGAGGAAGTAGGATTTTTTGAGATCCCTTGATTCAGGGAGCAGTGCTGGGTTGAGATTCTCATATTGCATTGCCATTTGGGATTTGAAGTGTTCACCATAGCACTTGGTAGATGCATGCTTTGCAGCCAACACAATGTTCCTATGGGGGGAGGGGGGATGGATCTGGGCTTCTGTTTATAGTGCAGGTTAAAGCTGCAGTGGCCAAGCTACTGTCCTTTGGCCTTGTCATCCACTTTGTCACATCAACCTACACGCCAGTCTCTCCCGGACCTGAGGTGCAACCCTGTAGTAAAGGTGCAGGATGTGACATCTTGTTTTCTTCTCCCGCTGTGACCATAGAGAGGTCTTACGTCAGAGTCACTGGAGACACCAGTCAAGTCTAGCCAACAGGCAGCTGAGAGGCTGAGAGGCAGTGACAAAGGACACCTCAGATTAAAGCACTTTGTAGCTGTTGTGACGCCCTCTAGAGGCAATCAGGGACACTTGTACCAGATGACACAATGGAGATCAGCCTGTGTCCCCGAGGAACCCTGGGGACACTAGATGGAGAGCTATGACATCGGTAAGAAAAAAAAGCATTCCCACAACCCCACTACACACTACACACACACACACACACACACACACACACACACACGCAGGTATGCACACATGCACACCCTTAAACCAAGAAGTAAATGTTATCTCTTTTTTCTTTTGTCCTGTCTCATTTTGCTACTTGTTCTGGTTACAGAACAAAATTGGACTAATGTCCTCAGGGATCAGACTGTGACGACTCCCAGGCCCCTCATCTGGGTTTTTAACTGGGAGGCTGAAGGTTTTCCCTGCATTAAGAAACAAAGGCAGAAAACAAAAGCACTCGGGGCTTATTATCTCTGCTTCCTGTAGAAATGCCTTCCCTGAATTATCATTTGACATCATGCCAGTTTAGAAGGTTGATGTAGGAACCATTTACTCACAAAGTATTGCTGAGTCTTTTATAAAAAAATAAAAAACAAAAAACCAAAAACTGGGCATCCACCTGCCTTTTGGATTACCTAAGGCCTCATGTAGCCTTCTGCCAAGGTCCAACTCCAAGGCAAATTTCCACCTTGGCAGACGGGCCTTTGTTACCTCAGTTTTGCTCCATGACAATGGCGAGCAATATGGTTTTCCTGAGTGCTTGGGCTCTAAGGACTCCTACCAAAGTTCAAGGGCTGAATGAGCGAGAGAGAGAGTGAGGTTAGACCTGGCAACATCCGCTGCTGTATTGTGCAGAGCGCCTTTCTTCTCCTTCATTCAGATTCCTTGTGATTTTCTTCACCTTTCCAGCCGGAGGAACACGGGTCCTATCACGCCCTACAGAGTCAGGTTCCCCTCTTCATCATCCACATCATCTACAGCCAGGCCCCACGAGGGCCCTCGCTCCAGCATCGTCAAGTGAGTGTCCTTGGCAGGTGATGTCTGCTCTTCTACAGTTGCTGTCTGTGGGAGCTCGGGAGGTCTAGGAGGGATGATGTGAGGAGACCCATCAGGGTTATATCTGGATTGAAGACTAGCTCTGCCCAATTCCCATCACGAGAATCCTCCGTTTGGAGACACCCTCTGGTGTCAAGCGAGATACCAGACCATGGAAATAGGCTCACCAGCCCTTGGCTAAGTCTACATTCATTTTTCATATTATAAAAGTAAGCCTTGCTCCCAGTGGGAGGAACAAGGGACAAAGGACGGGCACAGGGAAAGCGCTAGCTATGGTGATACTGCCTGGCACATTCAGGTGCCATACGTGTAAATAAGCCAGTGACGTGTATCCCTGGGAGGCAAGTGTTTTTTTTTTTTTTTTAAACTGTCCCCTTACAGAAGGAAAACCGGATGCTGTCAAACCACAGAGTCAATGTCACATCACATGGGCAATGAGTGATAGAGACAGATTTGAACCCGGGTATATCTGACCAAGTTCATTAGGTAACTACAGACATTTGTTTTATTGGATATTTTCTTTATTTACATTTCAAATGTTATCCCCTTTCCTGGTTTCCCCTCTGAAAAACATCTGCCCTCATCCCTCCCCCCCCCCCCCCCCCCCGCTCACCAACACACCCATTACTGCTTCCTGGCCCTGGCTTTCCCCACACTCTGGGGCAAAGAGCGTTCATAGGTCAAAGGGCCTCTCCGCCCATTGATGTCGGACTAGGCCATCCTCTGCTGCTTATGCAGCTGGAGCCATGAGTCCCACCATGTGTGCTTTGGTCCCTGGGAGTTCTGGGGGGGTACTGGCTAGTTCATATTGTTGTTCATCCTATGGGGATACAGACATTTTGCTGGGTTTCTTTTGTTCCAGTTTTTAAAATAATTTCTTTACTGATCTAGCAATTAATTAATTAATTAATTAATTTTATGTGCACGGGAGTTTTGCCCACATATATGTCTTTGCACCACATGCATGAATTATGAGCAGTTATGAGCCGTCATGTAGGTTCTGGGAATCAAACCTGAGACCTCTGGAAAAGCAGTCAGTTCTCTAAGCCATCTCTCTGACCCTCATGTATTTCTTTCTGCAGCTTTTTCTACGCATGCCTGTATATACATACCTGTGCACAAATATATATACACATATATATTTATATATATAAATAACTATATATATTGTGTGTATATATGTGTATTTAGTTCAGAATCTTGTACTATGCATATATGTGTATTAGCATAATGATTTTAATGTGATATATGCATTTTCATAAACTGCTTTTTACATTCAAAATGTAAACTATTAATATATGTTACTTCTCTGAATATCTCTCTTAGAGTGTGAGTCTGTGTACATATACACACGAACCACACTGTATTCAGGGAGGTCAGAGGACAACTTGTAGGAGTTGGTTCTTCACACATGTGGGTCCCAGGGACTGAACTCAGGCCATCTGGATTGCCAGCAGGCTCCACTAAGCCATCTCACCAGCCCTTCCCTGAATAGTCTTAATGCCCTTCAAAAGTTTAAATTAAGGGGCTGGAGAGATGGGGCGTTGATTTAGTATCTAGCATCCACTGCCTGTAACTCCAGCTTCAGGGCATGTATTTACTTCTGGCTTCCATGGCTACCTATGCACTTACACGCACATACCCACATACAGATTTATACATCCTTGAGAATAAAATAAATGTTTTGAAATTTTTCATTTTATCTACACTCCTTCAATTCAATAGATAGCTATACTTTAACAGTGAGGAGCACACTTCATACACACACACACACACACACACACACACATATATATATATATATATATATACTCCACCGTGTAAAACAAGGAAATGCTTAGAAGACGCAGAGGAAACACAGTGCATAGGAAGGGACTACTATAAAGCAGCCCGAGTGCAGCCCCCACATGCAGACACAGCCACAGCCACAGCCACATTCCCATTCCCTGGTCTGACACCCAGAGCAAGCATCAGCTCTAATGAACATTTGACAAAATGACATCTCATTTGTATGTGAAGAAGGAAGATGATCCCGTCTCCTTTGCCCCCAAATTGCTGCTTTTTTATGAATCTCAGACAAGCTTACACATAGGGACAGATGAATCTGCAATCAGAAAATTGGTCTGCATACCACCCATGGTGATATGGGGGTGATATGGGCCAGGCAGCGCGACTGTAAGCTTCTGCCCAAGGCTCAGCATCAAGCATACATTTCCATGTGGAAAGGATGGTGCAGAACACCGGGGTTCCTGACTCCATTTTCACTGCTCCCCGCCACCCCCCCCAGCACGACTATTCAGTTCTGCGATGTTTTGTTCTTATTAATAATGTCTAAATATATCGGCTCCCATTCACCCATTCACTGAGACAGATGGCAAATACCGACCCTGACCGCAGGACAGAGAAACTGCAGGGGAAACAGGAATGCAGGGTGTAGTTAGATGTTCTAGGTGAGCTGATGTGTAGCTTAGTATGCCTCTGGGTGTGTGTGCACGCACGCACGCGCATGCGTGCGCTTGAGTTAGTAGCGGAAATGGGAATTCCTTGTATATGAATGAAAGAGGGGTGTTATACATTTATTTATATTGGATCCGATCCTGTCTCCAAGGAGAGAGTAAACTGTTTAACGGGGAACATGGTCCAGTTCGGATACAACCTCTTTGGGGTGTGGTTCACTGGTTGGTTCACCCTACTTGTGGACCTTTGCATTACTTATGATCAGCTGCTTGTCTTTAGACAAAACACACTCTTTGGTGAGGTGCGTGTACGTGTTTCCTTTCTTAGACAGCTGGTTCAAGAGCAGCATAGACGCTTGATTAAGAATCACCTGACAACCCATGGAGGCGGGGTTCGGAGACCCCGGATACGCACCCAAAAAAAAAAAAAAAAAACATCTTTGGGTCGGAAGCCCTTTGTCCACAAGAATTAACTAGACGCTTTATAGGGGACTCCATGTCTGCTTGGTATAGAAGCAGATCAGCTGCTCTCGTGGACGAGAGACGGATTTTGAAAAGTTCCATCCTAACCTCTCGCCCTCCGTTACTCAGGAGGTTTCTTTCTGGAACCTCTGCAAGAGTTTCCGCGAAGGTCGCCTATAGGGAGGGGCATACGGGTGTTCGGTTGAATGACTTCAGTGAGACCTCACAGAACCCCCTCACGAGTAGAGCTGAGTTGGCTCACAATGGCTACGGGGATTTTCATCTGTGCACCGTGTTGCTGAACACCGCAGTGCACTTAAGAGTGTATTAATTTCCCCAGCACCTACTGGGTGCCAAGCAAGGAGAAGCCTAGTAGAAAACGGAACGAAGCAACTCCGTGTATTCATAAAGGGCTACGAGAAAGGCGGGTGTGGGATCTGAGGGGCAAAAAAATGACATATTATACAGTGCAAAATTATAACTCTTGCTACGTGCCATTTCTGTGGTCACTAAAATGCATTGTTAGCAAAGATCCTTTACCTGGGTGGCTCGCAGCCAGGCAAGGGCACGCACAGCTTTGCTGGCTGTTCAAAGTGACTGTTTCAGGTAATGGGAGAAATGGCAATAGAATAAATGTATAAACAAGATAAGTTTTCAGATGCATCTCATAGGTACTATTCAGGTCCAAAATGAACAGAAATAAACAATCCTCCAATATCAGGTGACATATTTTATGTGCTTCCCTGCCACGCGTTTTTTTGTTTGGGGGGGGGGGTTGGGGGAGGTAGCGGAAAGAAAATGCCCCTAAATCAGGGGACGAGGGTATTAGAAATAAGATCAACCCGGGTCCTTTAACAATCAAATTTATGACTAGTAAAGGGTTATGAAAAATTCTATCTCCATGTCGGACGTGGGGAAGGCAAAGTCTTTGGAGGGTTATCGTGATAAACTGCGAGGCCCCGCAGTGAGTGCGGAGAGCAGAATGAGCGGTTCAAGAGTTCAGAACGGGAGTGTTGCGAAGGTGTTCTGTTAAAGAGGAGGGCAGCCACCGACAAAGGCAGAGAAAGGTCATCCTTGCAGCCGCTCCATCTTCATTACAGGAGGAAAACCCGTGGCCACGGTGCAGCCACCCAGCCCGGACGTGCATACCATGAAGCCAGTTAGGTCTCAGCAACAAATTAAAATCCTAAACAAATGTCATGTGTAGAGTGTTCATAGCTGAGCCTATATATTGCTACCTGGGCTTCTCAAAGAAACACTAGCCACCCCAAATAAAAGGATACTGACACCCCTCCATTCCCCCCCCCCCCCACACACACACTTTTTGGTGTGAGTGATAGATTAATTAAAGATTATAATCTATCTTCCTTGGAAGGCCAGAGGAGGGACTTGTAATCAGGAACTTAATTTTCTCTCGGGTAACTGCCGAACTTGAGTGTGCTCTCCCAAATAAAATAAGCCTACCCCTACCCATTTTCTCAGCTTGCACCTCCAAGGTTGGAGAAAGACAGTGATTGTGACTTGCCCTGTAACTCACCCCTCATCTTTCAGTCCTCGGGGAAGTGGGGGAAAGGTGAATTTCATTTCCTGATTATCAGCAAGTCTATAGAGAGATAGGCCAAAGCTGCTGAAATGGGAAAGCAGGCCCAACTGGCTTGCGCTGACCTTCCTCGAAAGGTAAGGCCAATGGTGTGCCTCCAACACAGGCAGAGGGGTCTGACCCTCTGCAATCACCTGCCCGACAAATCCAGACAGCATCAGCTACATCTGCCCGCTTCCCCACAGGCCATCAGGGACCCTCTGGTCTACCCTTCCAGCAACTGTGGGAGTGGGCACCAAGAATCTGACTGCAGTGCTTGATACGAGTTGTCCCGGTGACATAACTCACACACCACACACACACACACACACACACACACCCCGTCTTGGCCAGCAGGTGAGATTTCAAATGTGGGCTGACTTCAAGTTGCAAACGGTAAGGCTGAGCATGGCAATGAGGCCAAAGTGGACTGCAGGATGCAAGAGAAAATGCTGAAGCCCAAATAATGGTGGGAAGGGTAAAATGAGTACAGGGTTGTAGTGGCTATTCCTGTCTGTCAGCTTGATTATATCTGGAATGAACTACAATCCAGAATTGGAAGGCTCACCAGTGATCCTAATCTGGAGACGGAGAGATACAAGTTCCTGACCTGGATCTTGGCATTGGAGATCTTGAGGCAGAGTGGCTATGAATCCCAGAAGATTAAGACAGGAAGATCTCTGAGTTCAAGATCATCTGGGATTAAAGGCGTGGTGGCACACACCTTTAATCTGGGCCACACCTTCTGCTGGAGACCTACATTAAGGACATTGGAAGAAGGAAGATTTACTCTCTCTCTCTTCTTCTCCTGCTTGCCTTGTGGGACTGAGCAACTGCTAGATCCTGAGACTTCCATCCACAGCTGTTGCTGATCATTGTTGGGAGTCGGACTACAGACTGTAAGTCATCAACAAATTCGCTTACTACATAGAGACTACCCATAAGTTCTGTGACTCTAGAGAACCCTGACTAATACAAGGGTCTATGTTCTGACAGCAGGTATCACTGTTGAGAATCGGTGAGAAAGCAAACTCCTCATAAAGACAGGACCTGATGCACTCATGAACTCACAAACACTGTGGCTGCCTGCGCGAGGCAAAGCCAGTGAATACTCCAGCAAGGATAGGGAAAGGGGATCGTGGGTTCCCACCTCCAGCTGCAGACTACTCACAGTTGACAGCTTCTGGGGAAGAGAGACAGTTTTCTTTAGAAGTATATATGTTCAACCACAATCCAGTGGATGGCCTCACACGGGAGAATGCATAGGCAACAAAAACTGGACTCGGTGGGTTATTAAAAAAATGGACATAAATCTAAAAGGATTGGGGTGGAGCTGGGAGGAGTAGGGATGGATATGATCGAAAGAGATTGTTATGGGTATATGGAATTATCAAATAATTAATAAAATATTATATTTTTAAAGAGAAAATGAGCTCCACACACTCCACACACACACACACACATACACACACACACACACACTCACACACTCACTTAGGAGACATTTCTGAGGATGTGGCCTTTACCTGCCCGCCAAGAAATAGATGTCGGATATCAATGGCTGGCTCCAAGGATTAAGTCAGACAACAGATGAGTGGATAGAGAACAGACAGACTTAACTGGGAGAAAGAGAAGTGGGGAGGGAGGGCGGTTGAAATTAGCATACCAAAGCCTTGGCCTTGAGGCCAGCGTACACTAAATGTCTAATAAGTGACTGTAGAGATGCACCTCTGGGTTCTATGAATTGATCCAAGGAGGAGAAAGATAATCCACCTAAGCAAGCAGGAGCCGATGGCTTCTTTTCCTTCCCACTGTGACTATCGGCCTCTGAGACCCCAATCCAGCAAGCTGAATGGAAGTATCTCCGTGCTTGCTTTCTGTATGTGTATGTGGTGGTGGTGGTCGTGGTGATGGTGGTGGTGGTTCCGTATGGAGACTCATGGAAGAATTCAGTAGCCATGAGCATAGCCCTATTTCATAGGGGGACATAAAGGGGTAGGAGCAAGCTATGGCAAAAACTGTCAAGTGACTGTTGCACATCCCAGACCCAGGTCAGAGCAGGCTCAAAGCTAAATACTTGTGGACTGGCAGGCAACATTGCAGTCAAAGGCTGCTTGGGAGCTAGCTCCTCCAGTGGCCTTGAGGCAGGTCCCAGTCTCGTAGAGTATCTGAAAACACTGGCCTGGGGACTCATCTCTACTTTATACCCAGGAAAACTGGGCTCTAGCAAGTTCTATGCTCTGCTATAGCTCTGAAGTACTAGAGTCCGATTCTCTCCAGTCCTTTTCCCAAGTCCCGTGGGAACAGAGATTGTGGAATTCTTGAGTTCACCTTGGGACAGAGACCACTGGCTTTCTGATCTCCCACATTCAAAGTATCAAACTATGAGCCTAGGAAGGCATCCTTTAAACAGTGACTTCAGAGGTCAGAGGCATAGGACACAATCAAAATCTTACTTGGCAGAGGGCTTAAATATCTTCTTTCCTGACTCTTTCCAGAAATCAAACCTTACCCAGCCCCAGCCCTACCAGAGCCAGTAGTTGGAACTGAGGTGCAGACAGGGAAGTCAAAGCAGGCTGATTCCTATGCAACTGTCTCCTGGGTCACGGAGACCTAACCTAGTGTAGTCCCCACTGCGAATCACTCATCTCTGCTGCAAGAGGCAGAACCACCAGGTGACATTCTCTCACCAAAGAGATCTAGTGTCTGTCCCTAGTCCCCATGCCTGGTACAGGAGATGGGTGTGGGAAAGAGACAGCAGCGGGAGAAGCAGCAAGGAGGTCTGCAGGCTTCATGGTACCAAGCACCTTGGGTGGAAACCTGTAACCTTAACAAGTTGGGAGGCTGAGGCAGGAGGATCACAAACTCAAGGCCTGACTGGGCTTTGGAGTGTGATCAAGGACAGTCTAGTAATTCAGATCCTGTCTCAAAAGTTTGAGAGAGCTCAGGGGACACAGCTCAGTGGACACGGCTCGGGGGACACAGCTCTGTGGTGGAGTACTCCCTAACACACACGGCTCAAGTCGGATTCCCTGTATACAAGTCGAAGAAGAGAGAGAGGGGGAAATCATAAGCGGGGCATTAGCCCTAAACATACAATTTTCAAGAAAAATATGATTTAAAAGCCCAGAGTTGGGACAATCTACCCACAAGTAGGCCATTCATTATCTTTCTGTTTCAGCTAAGTTTCCTCCGAAGGCTGTGTCTTGGGGTTCATGTCCCAAGCTCTTTACATTCAGAGCTTCCTGCCACAAAGCACATCCTCTCTAGAATCTCATGGTCATGAACTCTGCACTCCCCGCCCCCCACTATAATGGGCCGAAAGCATGAACCAAAATAAAATTTCCCTTCCCTTGACTAATCCGATCAGGTGTTTTATGGAAGCCATGAGAGGTTGTCTCAACTGAGTCCCTAGATACAAAACCAAAACAAGCAAAATATCAAACGAAACATAAAAGAAAACAAAGGGGACTCAAGGACCATAGGCCAATGGTTTGGTGTGACAGCTAACCTCCACCAGGTTATGTGAGGACAGGTCTGAGCGGGTCACGGGGCATCGCTGTTGCTGAGTGGCCGACTCCTCCTCGGGGTGTGAGAAAGCCCAGAGTCTAGGAACTCCAAGTTTCCCCGCTGGGCTGACTTTTAGAGTCCAAGCTCCAGAGCTGCTGATACACAAACAGCTCTTTCTTTTCACTTTCTTCAGAGCTGTCACTAAAGTTCACTCTTGCAAGCCAAATTAAAAAAAAATTAATAAATTACAACTTTCAAAGAATGTTAAAAAGCCCACGGGCGTCTAAGAAGTGCTTAGAAGAAACAACAAAGTATTAAGCCCGAGACAAATGGGTTTACTGTGTGTTTACTGCAATGTTGACTTAACATCCCCCGGCACAGGGTCTCCTACCCCCACTTACCACGGCTTTGTATGATAATAGCAGCATTAATTTTAAAATAATCATGAATCAATCATGGACTCTGACTCTTGTTTTTACTGGCAACAAAACACTCTAATTAGCACCTTGGATGCTTTGCAGATAGGCACCGGGTGACAGCAGTCTTCTGTTTAATTTCTCCTAATTACCCACAGTAAATGAGGTTGAAGAAGAACTAGAGCTATGTTATAAGCCCTGTCAACTTGTCCCAGGACATACACACCTTGAACCTTCCCACACCGGACATACAGAGCTCTGTAACCTAGACGGTGCTGACGTTTAGGGGTACAGGGATGTCCTGTATACAGTAGTATCAAACATAGCCTTGATCTCCATCCAATAGGTGATGGCTGGAGCTTCTGCCCCCTAGTCCCTTTTTGCTCCAGACACTGCCAAATATTAACCGAAAGCCAAATCACCCAACTGAGAACCACTAGACAAATAAGTCTTCACACCAAGCTAGCATAAAGACCAAATGTCATCACACATATTGCTTTAAAAGGTTGTCTTAAGGGACACTACTAGGCTGAAACGGATGTAATTGGAGATAGTTAAAACTGATTAAGGGACACGGATCAAATGGAAAAGACATATCTGGCATCAGCTTCAAAGGAGAGTGAGCTGATTCAGAATCATCTAGTTGCATGGAGCCTCTCATTCCTATAAAGTGTAGGGGTTTCTAAAGCATCCACCCAGAGTGTGTTCTGCTGTATGCTTAAGCTGTTTTGTACCAAACACTCCAGGAGGAGAGAGGTTCAGGTGCAGACCTGCCTTAGAGTCACCCTGCAAGAAGAATAGATCATGTGCACGCTACACTGGATAGCAACAGCTTTCCTGCTACACATGCAATTCGGGGTTCTGTCCTCTTAGGAGGCATTGGTAGGGGATGTCACACTATGGCAGTGAGCTTTTCTGGTGAACAGGGTTGGTCCAGGGTGGTATGAGACCATGTCTGCACTTCAGGAACTGGTGCCATGCTGGAAGTCATGCTGGTTTGTGTAAGTCTGAGCTTGCACACTGGAGTCTGGCAGAACAATGGAGCTGGCCCCGATGCTTAGAACATCACCTGCCCTTCTGACTCTCCCAACTCCCCTACCAGTCACCAGATTCCTTGATGTAGATGGAAGCAAAGAGCCATTCTTCAAGGCTGGGGGAGGGAGGCAGGCAGTGTCAGGAGTGGTCCTCCACTCGCCCTCACTGATGGCCCTCTCTCTTCCCACTCCTTCCTCTGCCGCAGTGCAGTTACGGTCTGAGCATCCTCTACTCCATTGTGGACACTCAAGGCCATGTTAACAACCAGGGCTGTGTGCTATGCCTGCACTGAAATACTCTTGACAAAGGTCTTTCATCAAAATTACAGAAGCCGGAGCTGCTTATTGGATGTCGCAGGCAGATAGGTCGTGTGCTTCGCAACCATAAACTACGGTGTCCAAATCAGATGGTATAAAACCATGCCTCTGTGTTTTCTATCTCCATTTAGGAGGGGAAATTTATATTCAGTACCTTCTTAAAATAGCCCATGCCTCCCTAAAGCTCCTAAACGAGGTTCTGGTTAGGCCACCACGATTCTGTGCCAAGAACACGGAGGATGGATGGGGATGGAGAGGGTCAGGGAGGAGGAATGAGATGATGTAGCCCTGGAGGCTCAGGGCAGCCACATAATCATTTTACTCCAAGACTCATTGTCCCCGAGAAACAGGACAATGAGAGAACACATTGTTGGCAGCTTCCAGGGCCCCCTCTCCCCTACAAAACCAAGTCACCACAGTCTATTTCAGGAATCAATACAGACCAAAAAGTAAGGGCTATTTCTCACAGGAAAATCTTTTCCAGTTGGCTCTGTATTGTCACCAGAGAGTAAAGAGCTGGTATTTTAAACTTCTTTTTATTACATTTTAAATATTATCCGTTACATGCTGCTAATAATTCATCAGCTAAAAGACAAATATGAACTTTCTGGTTCATTAAATCTTACTAATTAAGCTGGATTTTAATGGAAGAAGGTTAAAAATGAAGTGCCTTGTGGGAGAAAAGGACATATCTAACCACCAAAAGATAGAAATCCCCATTATGACTCCAACATCAGCCTACCAACAATACCAGCAGCCCTATAACAACAATGGCGACTGTATCAAGGACCAGGGAGGTGCGTGGACTGGATCCAGCCCTCGAGAGTCTTAGGAAGGGATGCTCTGCAGGATGACACACGTGTGCTTTATTTGCTGTAGATTCGATAGCCAGACAAACTGGAATTGCCAGGATGTGACGATGACTTCCGAGAGACACCTGAGAACACAGCCTTGAGTGTGGAGCTTAAGCTGAGCCACACGGGCCATGTACCATGCGTCACACACCAATGCAATATCCAGGGAAGGTAGAAGAGCGCACCTCTGCTGCTTCTTTAAATGTGCTGGAATTTCGTGGCCCCCAAACTCCTGCTGCTGGCTGTACTCTGAACCTTCCCCCCTCCCCAATCCCGCATTCGCCTCCTCCCCTGAGAGCCTGGGTCTCCTTCAAGGAATCTGTGAGCAGCTGGTTCCCCTGCCCTAGGCTCACCTTCCCATAAATCAGAAGCCTCCAGTGGACATCAGGAGTGAGGGTGAACAGCACATCTTTCTAATACAGTCAGACCACGAAGTGATAAAGCCATTTCCATCCAGCCTGTACTACACCGTAGGAAATAAAGTCTTTTCAGGAGAATAAAAGTGATGGAGTAACCCCCCCCCCACACACACACACACAAACACACACCCACACCCGCACGCATCAGATTGCATAGTGAGAATTAAAATCCCACCATCCAGACAGAGAATGCATGTATTTAGAATTCACAAAGAGTTAGACTAGGGTTGCTTCTAAGCCCGTGACCTTCAGCCCTTCAAATGTTTATGATTCGGTAATTACCGGATGGCAAGGTAACTGATAGCTACTTTGCTTCCTCTGTTATAGAACCATTTCAATAAAGACCAGGGTGAGCTGGCTTCTAAGCAATTGAGTGGTGCAGGGACCCAGGTCATGGCTGTTCACTGAGTAACCTCAAATTTACATATAGTGGCACACACGTTATACACCATGAAGTTCATATTTATGTTCTTTGCTTTTTACATATGGCTTTATCATGATTTATCACCATCATCATCATCATCAATATCACCACCACTACTATGTTCTAAGATACTACTCAAGGAAGAATGTTGCTTGCTTTTTGTTGGGACCGTGATGGACTTTCACCCTACCATACCCCTCGATACTGAGGCTGGACTCTATATCCCAAGGCTCACACAGTCTCCGAAGTTGCAGCCTGCCCTGTCTGTTTTAACCTAAGCTTGTGAGAGCATCTCTTCTGCTCAATTAGTGTTGCTGCAGAATACCATTTCCTCCTGTGGCTGATAAAATATTAATCAAAAACAGGAACTGAGTGATTTCTCAGGGTGGATGTCTCCTAATGGTAATACAGGGCAGCAAAGAGAGATCTAGAGGTCGTTTAACAGTGACTGAGGAGGCAGAGGAGAGTGACATGGGACTAGGGAGATGGCAAGAGCAGCCCAAGAGTCAGGAGAGTTGTTGCCACCCAACACGGGAGAGAACCGGAGGCCCGCACACCATGGTTCCTGCCAGGCCAGAGGAACAGTCTAAATAAAGGATGGGTTTTGTTGCTGCCAAAGAATGACAAAGACACCAGGATGTTGGCTGTTTGTGTTTTTAATCTGAACTTCATTCTTTCGCCCCTTGCGGGTTTCATGACTGCACTTCCTGCCTTAGTAAAGGCCATACAGCAAAGATGGGTGAATCTCAAATGTCCTGAGTTTGTGATGTCTGTCTTCTGTTTCCTTCTGTCTCTTCCCTCCATGGCCATGCACAGGGGAGTGAAAAGAACACAGCTTCAGGTAAACCCAACATGGGAACACAGCCAGGTTCAGTCAAATTGCTTCTTCTCTCCAACCCAGGACTTCCTGAATCACCCCTACAATTGTCATTCTCCCCGTCGAGAACCAAAAGTATGTTAACACCTTGGAAGGCCTAGGTGAATGCTTTCCATACTCCATTATCCGACACAAGCACATGTGCTCTCACAGGGCCACGGAGACTTATTCCCAAATAGGCTGATGCCACCAAGAATGTTCCTTTTTAAATCAGTGACTGACTACTATCTGATACTTTGAGAAATCCAGCTGTGGATAAGAGTTAAGCAACCCAACCTGAGAACCCAGTATCACTAATGCTAACCTTAGATGATAAGATACATCCCTTTTTAGTTAGTGCCATTTCAGATGTTCAAGTGGAAAAATCTATGCCAAAGTCCCAAACTCTGATAACACCAGAATCTGGAACTCTGGCCCTCAGTATTGGCTACAACAGACTTTCCATTTGTTCTAGTGCAATACTCGGGCAAGTGTAAAACATTTTGAGAATGCCTATAAAGTCAGAAACTGGCACAGCATACTCCTCAAAGAGGGCACATGTGTGTTTAGAATTTAACTTAGAAAGATGAGCGGGTTTACATCACTGACGGGTGTGTATGTCTGGTCTCTCCCTTATGAGTAAAACTGTCCGCCCAACAAAGGATGGAGCCTAAATATATAGGTAGTCTTCTACAATATAGCTAGATGTTAGCAGCACCAGATTGGGCTACACCTTTGATCATTTCCTGCCTTCTCCACATCTCTCCTCCTTTCTGACTCTTTCTTAGGACAGCCCATCACCACCTACTCCCTCACAGTGAAACACTGCGTTGAAAAGCAGAGACGATCTACGAGCTTCTCTAAGGTTCCCTGGCATCAATAATCAAGTCGTGCGAGTGAGCCACCCAAGGTCTGGAGGCAAGGCTGTCAATTCTTCACTGTGTACTCACACGCACTGTGCTTGCTTGTCGGCTGCTTCTAGAACCAGCAGTCTCCTTGGTCCTGCCAACCCGTCTTCCACGAGGTGCCTATTTGTCCAAACACTGCCTGGGCACTCTCTGTTCCTTTTATGTGTGAGTCACAGTGAAGCACAAACTCACCAATCTTCTATCACAGGCCATCAAGGAGCCTCTCCCTGGACTCAGGAAGCTGAACTTCAGGGACTTTGGATAAAAAGGAAGTCTCTATAAGAAGACTGGGCCTGGTGAGGGCGAACCCCTTCACTCTGCATGAGTGGCAGATGCAGAGATTCACGATGCCGTCTTGGCATTCTGTCCTGGCCAGGGAACACCACTCCCATCCGCTGCCCTCCCACCCACGTCCCATTCACTGGACAATCCTACTTGCCCATGTTGCATTTGTATTTGGCTTTCTTGGCATGATACTTTTTTGTTCTGCCCAAGCACCAGCAAGATTAAGGAGTCCCCTCTCTGCTCTGTGAGTGCGGAATCAGCGAGCAGAGCCTAGGAATTACCACCTGCTTCCTCATCCTCAAAAAAAATGGAATTGAAAGTCTTCGAGACATTAAAACCAATTAATACTGTGAAATGCTGCTCAAATTACCCTCTTTAATGTGTGTCCTCTTAATTACCATCTGCTTTTACATCTAAAAATCTTCACTCCCAGTGTTCCTGTCATGATTTTTGGCTCTTCTCACTACAGTCCATTAGAATGATAAAAAGCCATTTTAAAAGTTTAAAGTCTGGCTTAGCGATCCCACACCTGGGAACACGCCCCATCGGGGAATCAAAGCATCAGTCTAGACTGGGCAAGGGTGCTGACTACATCACTATTCATGGCCTGCACAGAGGGAGAAACCTCAGACACCGAGTGAAAGCCCAACAGACTCCATTTGGGGGATGGCTGTGAAATCAGGATATAATCGAGGCAAGGAATACTGTTCTCCTGCTTACGAGAAGAGCAGAATTCAAATCTTTCTGCATAGACAGAGCATACATTTTATATCAAGCAGGTGTGGGGGGGGGGACTCATAAAAGCCCTATCTTAATGCATTCACACTGCCATAACAAAATGTCATACACATGCGTACTGCTCCAGGGACTGGAAGTCCAAGGTCAAAGTGCAGTAGATTTGGTGTCTATTTGGTCTACTCTAAGGGTGTGGAAGGCACCTCCTCACTTCATGTGGTAGGAGAGGTAAGGATCTTTCTTATACTTCTTTTTAAAAGAATTGTAGGTTTTCTTTGAGAATTTCATATATATGTTTGATCACATTTACCCGCCACTCCCTGCTTCCCACTGTTCTGAAATTTCCCCCAGGCCTCCCTGAAACATTGCATCCTTGTTCCATGGTCCACTGAGTGGAATGGGTATTGCCTGTAAGAATGGACAAACCACCTGGACCCGTATCCCTAAGGAAAATGGACTTCACTCCATTCCAGCTCAACTGCCAGGACCCCCTCAGCTAGGGGTGGGGATTTCATGTGTCCCTTCCCTTCCAGAAGGAAATGTTGACTGGTTAGATTGGGCAAATCTTGTCCAGGCAACCATAGGTACGATGAATGCCTGATGTAATGGCTCTGTCATATCCAGAAGACATCTTTTTGTCCCAGTCTGCTCTGACTTCTGCCTCTTACAATAGTCACACTCCCTAATCCAGTGTGTTCCATGAGCCTTATGGGGAGGGAATCTATGAAGAATCTACCCTATGACTCAATGACATCCTAAAGACACCCCCATGTGAATTGGGATTTCAACCCATCATTCTGAATAATGGAAATAAACATTCCAATCATAGTAAACTCTAAGTATATGTACACCACACACACACACACACACACACACTCACACACACACACACACACTCACTCACTCACACACACACTTGTGTGTGCACAAGAGTGTTTCATATACATATACCCATATGTGATATATGCATTCTACACAGAATAGGAACACACGAAGTATGGAGGAAGCAGATTGCTGTGTTTTATCCCACATAGAGGGGTTTGAAATGGACAAGGCAGGAGGAGTGAAAAGACTGGCCGCAACGGGTGACCGAAATGGTTCTCAGAATAACGCAATGCTAACAGGAGAAACAAACTGCCAAGACCTGGGTATCCCTCACTGTGTCTCAGATGCCCAGCCCCTGAGCAATGAAGCATGAGCGCTTTTAATCCTCATTCTTGGGCAACTGTGACTCCTGTTTCACAGAAGAGACAGTGGTGCACGGATCAAGGTCAGGAGCACGTGTACTTCAGATGCTTCAGAGAGTGTCTCTGTCTCTCCCTAACCATCCAATGACAACCTCAAACCAGAACAACAGCTCGGCCAAAATTAGATTTACAACTTGGCCAGGAGTAAACAGTGTGAGAGATCCAGCTCAGGATACTTGAGAACTTCCTGAGATTTTCTGTATGGCGCACTCCACCTTTGCTAGTCCTACAGAAAAGCGTGCCTATAAGCACCACAGGATACGTGTGGATGCTCTGGTGCAGAACTGAAACGCTACTTTACGCTCAGTGAAGTCACACGCAAGGCACCTGTGACTTGGAGCTAAGGGAGATCCCAGCCCTGGTAGGGAGCAGATACCGTTGGGCAGAATGGAGGCCTTCAGAGGGAGAAGGCACACTTGCTGTGAGGCTGAGAACTTTTATATGTGGCTGGCCCATTTCCCAGGACATTCCTCGGTGCCTGGTACATAGCTGACGTTTCTACGGTTTTCTTAAATAAATGGAGTCTGGGCACCTTGTGAATATGCCTTGTTGATATTAAAACTGCAAGTTTCTACTTGTGTAGAAATGAAACAACACGGCCAAAATTACTCCCGGGGGAATTGTGTATGCTTTACGTAAAGATAACTTTAATAACGGCAGATATAAACCAGCAACAACTGCCACATACTAAAGTCCAATTAAAAGGCACCATGCCAGGCCCTTTAAGGACTTATTTCACCATACTCTTGCAGGATCCCAAGAAGATGCTAGAGCCCTTGGGTAAGAGCCAAGGAATGGCTCCAAGAAATGGGGGCCCCAAGAATTTAATATCCTAGTTGAAGGATGTCTAGCTAGTGGCAAGCGCACTGGATATAAAGGCAGGGTGGTCCCTCATCTGTCCACTCCATCTCTGTGTGTACCTAAGTGTTCACTCACTGATGAGGAGAAGATTAAAAAGTACAGCATCCTGATCAATTTCACGGGAGCCTGTAATCCAGCAACCCAGCATCCTGGAGAGGGCTGAGGACTTGGATAGGCATATTAATTAATACCAGGGGATAGTTCAGTGTTGGCCTTCTCTGGACCACAACATGACAGTTACAGGATCCAAACCCAACTGTATCCTCATCTCTGCTAGATCCCGAAATGATTCAGCAGACATTCATTAAGACACCATTATGATATCATGTCAAAATACATATACTGGGTGGGGCAAGACATGGGCACTTAAAGCACAGCTGGAAACAATTCTAGTTCTGGCAATTTTCAGTGGCTCATCCTATTCCACCTCTGTGGATACTTACACTACGAGACTAAGAACAGTGTGTGCATGGGGGAGAGGGGGGAGGGTCGGGGGCATCTTCTGTGCATGTGTGTGATACTAGTTGAGCAGGGAGAAGGTAGGGTATTCAGTTACATCTGATACATATTTTGTCACAGTAAAAGTAATTCAATAGCAGATGAGGTGTTCCACGTTACGTCAGATTCGGGAGTATCATTCACGCTACTGTAAATCTGATCTAAGAGTTTAATATTAGAAGATATCTGGCTCATATTTGAAGGATGGCCACCCGGGTTTCCGAAATAAGAAATGCATGTAGGATTTGTGTATATGTGTGAAACTTTAAAATATACACATAGAAAGCCAATAGATAATGTAGTGGAAATCAAGTTCACCACCACTGGGGAGGAGGAAAGATGGCTTCTTACAAATCCGACCCATGTGTCCAGAAAGATGGCAAGAGCTAGCAAAGGCAGCAGAACACAGACAGGGTGAGTCCTCATCTGTGGCTTGTACTCAGCTACAGATGGCATCGTGCACCTGGTCTTCAAGTTCTATGATGGAACCATGGCCTCCTCTCCTGTTCAGGCATTCAATGCCTTGACATGGATTTTTTTTTTAATAGTCTAAATTTTAAAATATTGAAATGAAGTAGCTTCAAGAAAGTGTTTATGTTTAAATTATGTTAAGTAAGTATTCTGTCAGCTAGACATTTGCCTATTCATATATGTGTGTGTGTGACTCCTGTTTCACAGAAGAGGCAGTACACACACACACACATACACACACACATACAAACATAGATACATGCTTACATACATAATCGACTGGGGAGGGAGCTTGAAGGGATTATAGAGATGGTATATGTCCAAAAGAGAGAAGGATTGTGCTTAAGGAACAAGAGAATAGTCAAGCTAAGCCTAACGACCTTGTCAACATTTCAAGTCTATACAAGGACTCCACGCTCACAACATGCTCCCTGATGTCCCCAAACCTCCGAACACGAGAGTTGAAAATAGCTACGCAATTGCAATGCATTGTGAAGTAGCCATAGTGTGGTGTATCATGCAGTTACAAGAAGGCAGGTGATGGCTGTGTCCCTTGACCTGGAGGGAATCGGGGAGACAAGCAGTGAGAATCAGTTTATGGTGCACAAACAGGGCAGCGAATAGGTTCAGCACAGATGAACATTAGGGGAGGGAGAAGAGCAAGAATGACAGGAGGGGCCTCCGGTGGCCTTTACCTGAAGGCCCTGGCCAGCCAGGATGGCTAGCTTGGAGACTGTAGGATGAGGCAGGTTTTGTCCTTGAATATTGGCATGTAGTCCTTGGCTCTGAGAAGTACATCTGCTCCTTTAATTGTGAGAAGATGTTAATTGAAGAGAGAGGGGAAGGAAAAGAAGAGGAAGAGGAGGAAGAGGAAGAACAGGAGGAAGAGTCGGAGAATGAAGAAGAGGAGAAAGAGAAGGAGGAAGTGGAGGGGGAGGAAGGAGAAAGAGAGGAAGAGAGGAAAAGAGGAGAGAAATAAAAAACAAAAGAGCTTGCTGGTCAAAGACCACACACCATCAGGAGTCTTTCAACTTTCCCAACTTGGCCAAACTGGGGCACTCTGACATTGTGTCACAGGAATGTGCTGACTTGTTGGGGAAGAACACTTTCTCCAAAGCCACCTTCCCAGAAGAATGAGGGCTGCAAGTGCTGAGCCTGCAGAGGAGCCAGGCGGAGCCGGCAGGTGCTAAGGCAGGTGCGGAAGCTACTCAGACAGAGACTGTGATGCCAGAAAGCTGACAGGAATTTTCCAGTTCTCTAAGCACCAAGAGCAGATGAACAGGGAGGTCTGCGCGTCCGCTGAGGCTCCCGCAGAGAAGCCCAGGCCCTGTGCAGGTCACCCACTGCCCCCAGGGTCCTCTTAAGGGAGGTGACCACAGAGCAAGTTACCAGAGGTGAATAAGCAAGCAAGAAGAGCTCTCTGCCCACCTATACGTTGTTTTCAAACAGAATGCGGCTTAGCTTGCCTGGCATGCAGGGAGCTCCTACTAGATTATTCTGGCCTTACCAAAAAAATTGTATCTTAATCCCCCTCCCAATGTGCCGTCTTATTTTTCTATAAAAGTGACATTCACTACAGAAAATGATCAATAACAGAAAAAACAATGTGTTTCCCCCATTTTTGAGCATGTGTGTGTGCATGTGTGTGTGTGTATAAGTGTGTACTTGCATGATGTATCTGGATGCCTGAAGATGTCAGGAATCCCTCTTCCACCTTCTTCATTAAGGCAAGGTCTCTCAATCAAACCCAGAGCTATCCCAGATGGTCTTGCTACCTAGCTTGCCCTGGGGATCCCTGCCTTCTGAGGGTGAAATCCCAGAAGGGCCATCATGGCCCATCCAGGAGTTACACGGATCCTGGGGAACCCAAATTCCTGTCCTCACTTTAATCACTGAGCCATCTCCAGCCCCAAGGAAAAAAAAATGAATGGCAAAATGTCTGTTATTCCCACACCACAGATTACAGCTGACTTACTAGCATCGCATCCCTGGCTCCTCCACAGCAGGGGCACATCAGAGTTGTCTCATCAGTGACTGTGGAGAGGAAGGAAGCAGACAGATGACCCAGGGTGACATTATCTATGTATATCTGCGTTCTATTCCTGCATTTTTATACAGCCTGAAAACCACCTATACTTGGTTCCTTTTAAATTGCTGGTTTCGCTTAATTTAACAAGACTTCCATTGATATTCGGGGCACTGGGGCCTCTCTATTTGGTCCTGGAACAAGCAGTGATGCGGTGCACTTAGTTGGTCAGACAGTGGCTACTGGTGGCAAGAGGCAGCTCGGGAGGGTGGTCACACTTTCTCTAACTGTGCCAGGGAAGCCATGGGGAGGTCAGCGTCACTTTGACTTTTTTTTTTAAAACTTACTAAATGGCTTATACCACCTTATCTCCTTGTGTGTAATTCTATGCATACTTGTACACGCATATGAATTCTTCCAGATGAATTAATAGTGCAAATACGCCAAGGAGAAAAATGTGACGGATCCTTTAGTGAACTCACATGCTGGTCCCGGGCAAGGGTATGTGCACACACACACACACACACACACACACACACACGTTCTCAAGCACACATACTCCGTTGCAGCTGTTGCACGTAATTAATGTGCTAATTATACATAATTATCTAATTACTAAAAGGAGGAGTCAAAGCAAGTGCGGTAGTGAAGATATCAAAGTCTGCTCCTTCTAGAATGTTCTTCGGCTTGGGCTGTCTCGCTGAACTGGAAAGTAACACTGCCTGCGCCCCACTCCCTGAACGCTCCGTGCAGAGAGATGCCCAGGGACCACTGTGAACTGGGTGACGCTGCATCATCCATTTTCAGGAGAGGTTTATTTATGAACATCACACGGAATAGCGTTTTATTCCTTGCAGTGCTGTGGGACCCAGAACCTGTAACATGTCCGTGAGCATGAAAAAGTTTCCAAACGCCTGTTCTCAAGAATGTAGGTGGTTATAGCAGTTGGAACGGCAGCATTCTCCTGGACCCTAGGTGGTTTGTCTGAGGCTGGCTCTGATAAGCACACAGGAACTCCTCCTCCTCTTCCTCCTCATTATCATCATCATCATCATCACAGGTGTGCAGTGGTAAGTGAACGGCTACAGAAAAATGTCTGGGACATGTTGTCAGTCCTTGCCTGTAACTGAGGTAGGTGACAATGACCTGGTGAGCACTGAAGTTCTGAAAAGCTTTCTCTCTTGAATTCTTTTCCCCACCTGTCCATCTGTAAAGGTCAGTGGGAGCCATGGCAACCCAGGCCAGACGACTGCCATCCCCTATGGGCCATCCAGATAACTGCTGTCCCCTACAGACCGTTCAGACGACTGCCGTCCCCTATAGACAGTCCACTCATCCTAACATGAAGCTTTTCACTGAGCCCAAAGGAAACACTTTACAGTAAGGAGACAGAGACACTGGGAAGACTCAGACTTGATGGAACACAAGGACCACAGCGCTCTACACAGGCTATAGATGCACTGTCTAACCCCTGCCTTCTGGGAGTAAATTACTCTCTCCCTGTCTCTCTTTCTGTCTCTGTCTGTCTGTCTCTCTCCCCTCTTTCTCTCTCTCCTTCCCTCTCTCTCTCTGCACATATATATGATATACATATATATGTATATATACATATGTGTATATATCTGTACATATGTGTATATATGTATACATACACACACATATATATATATATACACACACAGAGTGAGATGTATACATAGATGTGGGTGTGTATACACACCCACATCTATCTATCTATCTATCTATCTATCTATCTATCTATCTATCTATCTATCTATTGAAGTGGGAGTCTCTATAGAGCAGGCTGGCCTTGAACTCACTATACAGCCCAGGCTAGATGCAAATTTAACCTTCTTCTGCCCCAGTATCTTGACTGCCTGGATCAAGGGCATCCCTCACCATGCCCTGTCCAAATAATTTAATCTTGTGGCCAGTCCCGATCCCAGGACAGATTCATTCCCTACCTGAAGAGAATGGCCAAGCCACATGTTCACCTCTTCGAGGTGTAATTTGTTGATTTGACAACTCATAGTCCTGCCTTTTCCCAAAACATGATTCAAGGTACCCCCCACACCCTTTAGTGCTACCATCAGGGCGCAAGGGACCATGGCAAGCAGAAGGAAAGAAAACACAAGCCAGTTGGAGCCTCAGAAGGCGCATGCTCCTTACTTTTACTATTTAACTTTACCTTTTAATCCTGGGCCGTAAAAACTGTCCTAATAAAAGATCCATAAATATCTCTGGAATGTGCAGCCAAGAGGCTTTGATGGCCCAGGAGCATATGCTAAGCTCCCCTTCTCTCTCTTCTGTCGGGATAAGTACTGGGCTGCTGGAGGGGGCAGGCTGGGTGGAAGGAAAATCCAAACTGCCTAGGATGAACAATTATTCCATATGTGTATATTATATACAATTATATATAATATAAAATATTATATAAATATAGATTATATGAACTATATCATGCTGCATTATTTAACACATGAATATATATGAGAATACAGCAGCAGCCTAGGATAGGAGACTCAGTATATTGTGATTCACAAATCTCTTTTCCTATAGTTTCACTCTTCAGAGAGGAAGGGCTCCATTTATATTTGTTAAGTGAATAAATGAATGAATGAACGAATGAATGAATGAATGGGTTCTATTAGAATATTGTTCTTTTTTAAAATAAAATGTTAGAATTCTTTTATTTTCTGTGTTTGATGGTTTTGCCTGCACATATGTATGTGCACCACATGCATGCCTGGGGCCCCTGTCATAAGAGGGCATCAGGTCCCCTGGAACTGAGGTCTCAGATGGTCATGAACCACCACGCCGGTTCTGAGAACCTCACCTAGGTCCTCTGTAAGAGCGAGAAGGGCTCTTAACCACTGAGTCATCTCTCCAGCCTCAAACAGTGTTCCTTTAAGTTCTATTTCTAATCATGCATTGGCTCTTAAGTAAATACAATTACCAAATAATTAAGAATTAGATATGGGCTTTCTTGAACACATTTAATTTTCCTTAAGAACGCCTCCCTTCCTCTTTCTCTCGCTCTCTTTTTTTAGTTAGGAGCACAGAAGGTTTTATTTTCCTACCAGCTTCTTCCAAGTTTAAATTCTGGAAATAAGCCTGCGTTTTTAATAACCTTATCATTAGAGCATCTTTCTGTATGAACTGTTCACGAGGAGTGGCCTTTATAATGTGATATATAAATGCAAGTTTATAAGAGTTTGCCATTTAAACTACTAAAGACATACCTTTTCATCTATGTCTATGGGCTCTTCTTCCCTTTTGCCAATGCACACTATGCTGAGAGAATTCTGCAGGGCCACCTTCCTTGTCGTGATATCTTGACTACCACGACGCCCAGGGCTGTGCAGATGCAAGTTACATCTGTGAACTGCAGAGTCTTAGACAGAACCCCCTCCCTGTGATGCGGTGTTTCTGACAGTCACTGATCTTGTCAGCGTCCGCACTCTTCCTTTTTGTGTGGACAGTGGAGTCCTGAGAGCCCATCTTCCCCATTTCCAGGGCAAGATTGTGGGAGAGCAGGAGCTGTGCAACCCAGCACTAAGCATAACCTGTCATAAACGGCACGCGGTGCTTAGTATTCAGAACAAGACATCTCTGTCTCACTCTCAAAGACCCTTTTGACAAAAGCCATCTCACAGCTGCCAGGAGTATCGAGTCCAGCTGAGGACAAACTTCAAGATGAACCTGAAATCAATTGGCCATCAAATTTTCATGCCTCTCCCAGACTATCTGTGGCATTTTAATTACAAGCACCCTCGGCGGGGGGTGCTACAGATATTGACACTTGGCTCCTACAATAAACTTTATTGGCAACCTCTGTCTGCATGCAGGACTCGCCTAGAATAACAAGAAATGTATGAGAACGTGTAAGCAGGAGTGGAGTGCAATTGCTTAAAATCATCCCCTCCCCTCCCCTGAAAGGGGACTGGGCATTACTTGGCATGAGAGGTAGGACAATGAATAATCTGAGTTGGATAAATGACTGGGTGTGGAGAGATGGGTCAGTGGGCCAAGCACGTGCCACAAGGGTGAGGGGCTGAGTTTAGCTTTAAGAAACCCACGGAGAGCCAAATGTGAGAGCACATGTCTGTACTCCCAGTGCATGGAGCTGAGTTGGGAGGTAGAGACAGGAGACTCCCTAGAAAGCTCACCAGCCACCAGAGAGCTGGTGGAAGTTAAGGAGGGCCAATATCTGAGGTTGCTCTCCACATGTGCACTCTGTGGCACATACGTCCTTGCACACATGAAGACGTAAGCATGCACACACAGCCACACGTGCACAGACAATGTGCACTTAATCTTCAGATTAGATGTGCTGCCATGTCTTAGGAGTCCTAGGGTACCTGCCTATGGCACAGCACAGTGTCATCTTGCTTTCTTCTGGATGGGATGAGTATTTCTGAAATGCATCATCCCCCAGCCCTTCAAAGGACAGAATGGACCAAAGGCCATAGGCTTGAGTTAAGGGAATGGAATCACTCACTGCTGGTAGTTGGGCAGTCTGTGTTGGGTTGGTAGACATCTATCTGCCTCAGTACCAAGAGAAGCCAGCCTCTGACACTTCCTCGCTTTGGCCCAGGCTGTTAGATGGGCTGTAAATATCAAGAGGAAGTAAAGGAGACCTTGTGATTCGCCAGCCACAAAGGATCCTTGCTCTGTGAAAAGTCAGGACTTTAGAACTGCAGACTTGAAGCTGAGCACTCCTCAGCAGGGAGTGGGGGTGGGGAGTTGGGACAAAGGTTACAGCCTTGTTGTGTTTCCCAGTGTCACAGATGCTCAGGCACAGTCTCAATCCTGCAGCTGCCTGATACGGATCCAATATTCTGATAAATATAACAACTGGCTTTCTGAAAACAAGAGAGAGTGTATAAACAGGTACACGGGGCTGTCACACACTCTCTAGTGCAAAGGACAACTGGTGTGGCCTTCATCAGTAAGAGACATGCAAAACTATTTGTTACAAATGCCACACAGCCAACTGAGGCTCAAGGGAAGCTTTTATTGATTTGTGACAAACACTTGTATCCAGAGCTGAGCTATGGCCCAGCCTGGGGAGCAAGTACCAACCCCTCTAAGTGCGGCTTGAGAGTGAATCACTTAGTGCGAACACTGAGACGTGTACTCCGGCATTCCGCACATTCTTTCATTGTGTGAGTGAATTCTTCGCTGGACTGGATAAGTCAGTTTTTAATTCGGTGTTCTGTGCGTTCATGATGTAATAGGTACAGGTATGTTAATTAGCCTGCAACCTATTCTGCAATGGGAACATTGTAACCACTTTCTCCATTAAGACCACATAGATAAAGCAATCATGCTTC
Source organism: Mus caroli (assembly GCF_978045245.1). Taxonomy (NCBI): domain Eukaryota; kingdom Metazoa; phylum Chordata; class Mammalia; order Rodentia; family Muridae; genus Mus; species Mus caroli. Next base: position 14,647,791 of record NW_028227265.1, read on the forward strand.
CGTCTGTAGGTTTTGCCCATTCCTATGGGGCAAATATGCCTGCCATGGCTGCTCTCAAGACATCAAGGCAATATCCTTAAACACGGGGTCTGATTGTGTTTACATCTTTCCACTATTTGGAACGCAATGGACCTCGGAAGTCTCTTTACCAACCTTTCAACTTTAGGACATGATCTTGCCATCTACTGAGTTCATGGTAGAGAACCATGCCCTCGTGTCACAAAAACAAAACTTTCAAAAAACGGTATCTTCAAACACTCAAAGTGGGCTTTTAAGTTTGTTTTGGGAAGCATTTACATCTATCCTTGGCCCAGCTTGACCCTGCGGCCACAAGCTGGACTTGGCTACAAAAGCATTGGTAATGGTCAGATGTGGTTTCAAGAAAAGAAAAATGCAGGAAGCACAGAGCTCTGATATTAATTGAATGACTCAGTTACTGCATAGCCCCAGGGCCATGTAGAGAGAGGGTTCCCTTCACAGTGAACATAGTGGGCATTATACAAAAGTACACAAGTAGACACACACACACACACCAGGAGATTCTGCCAACAAACCTCTGTGTTGTCATCTTACAGACAGGGACCCTTTGAAACACAGGCTGGTGATCAATGCCTGAAATACAACAGCAGAAGATTATCGGAGAGTTGTATCTGGAAGAGTTGGTAGGCCCACAAAGAAAGTGGGAAGAATAGCATTAGACCCCACTATAGCGAGTCGTCAACTGCAGTCCCCGTTGACAGGGCTATCAATAGACGGCCTCCCCGCTAGCTTTTGTCTACTCCTTAGAGGGTTTTTGCTTTGTTTTGTTTTAATAAGAAACAATCACGGAGCTGGAGAGATGGCTCAGTGGTTAGAGCACTCGCTGCTCCTGCAGAGGTTCGGTTCCCAACACCGCATTGGAGAGTTTACAGTGAGCCGTATCTCAAGCTTCAGAGAATCTGCCCCCTCGACTGGTACCTCATGTGCACATACCCATACATAGGCACATATATGTGCACATACTTAAAAGTTAAATAAGTATTTTTAAATGAGAAAAAAATCGCAATCTTGTGAATTATTTGCTATCATTACAAAGGCAAAAAAAATATTGATTCATCAAGCTGAGACTGCTCTCTCTCTCTCTCTCTCTCTCTCTCTCTCTCTCTCTCTCTCTCTCTCTCGGCAGCCCACAGAGGAGGAGGAGGAGGAGGAGGAAGGTGAGTAGGAGGAGGAGGAGCAGCAGCAGCAGCAGACACTGCCGCCTCTGCCGCCGCAGTGCATCATGTCTCAATTCCATGACATCACATGCCGTTTCTGCATGCTTTCCACATGCAGTATCAGGAGACATCATTGTGCTTGACTAGGGAGGGACAGGACCATGGCAGGATGCTGGTGCAGCCCCAGATAGGCTGTCCACCGAAACACAGATGCCATGTGCCTGTTTCCTCAAGGATAAGGGACCCGATGTGACCCGCTGGGGGCTTGTTTACAGGGATCTGCAAAGCCTCACATCAGAGACACACAAATTTAATGAGCTGAGCACACTAGCCATCTTCCAAAGCACTCCCAGGAGAGGGTGCAGCTGGGACACATCTACAAGACGGGAACCAGAGTACCCCGGCACTTGTCCAAGACGGGGCCTGTTGGTTGCCTTTGCCAGTTTTATCTGTGCCCCCGATGGTCAGTTGCTTAAAATAAATATCCGTGGTTCCTGGGCATAACTCAGACTTTGCATTTAAAATTAGCTCTATAGTGGCTTGGCCAAAATTTGTGTGTATGTGTGTGTGTGTGTGTGTGTGAGAGAGAGAGAGAGAGAGAGAGAGAGTGTGTGTGTTTGTGTGTGTGCACTCGAGAGTGTGCGTGGGTGCGTGCATGCGTGCGATGGGTATGTAGCTGCCTGCAGAGGCCAGAAGAGCATGCCAGAGTTCCTGGAACTAGAGTTACAGGTGGTTATGTGCTGCCTACTGCGGGTGCTGGAAAGCAAACATGGCTCATTTAAAAGAAGAGCAGTGAGCACTCTTAATGCTCAGCCACCTCTCCCACCAATTCCCCACAGAGTCAAGATTAGATGTCTTCCTCTACTACTCTCTATGCATGCCTTCCCCTACCCCCTTGAATCAGTATGCGCCATTTCAGCTCAGTTGGCTGCCAGGAGCCCTAGGATCTGTCTCTATCTCTACCTAGGTTTCCTCAGCTGGAGCCAAGTGCTCAGCCTTCTTAAGTGGGTTCTGGAGATCTGACCTCAGGTTCTCATGCTTATTCAGCAAACAATTTACCTGACGAACCACCTCCCCAATCCTTTCAAAATTAATTTATATTCAGATATTATTATCGTTACTTGTTCCTTTAAACAGAGCATCACACAGAGAAATCACTAGTGTTCTCTGCTATCAGAACATGGGCTGGTCCAGCCTACACATTTGCTCATGGTTGGGTGGACGGGTAGCAAGCAATGCTATTGGGGGCTGACCTCTTCATCTGAGATCACCTTTTCCTTGTCAGAAGAATCTTGCTTCTCCTGTGTGTTCCACAGTGGTACAGAACAGACAGGGCCTGAGTCTTACCGTAGAACAGGCCTCTGGTAAGTTATAATTAATCAGCTTCTACCTTCTAACAGGAGCCAGCTGGTGAACGTGACATTGCTGGAACTGGACAGGTGTGGCAGTGAGACACATGGTCCCTTGCCAGTCACAGGGTATTCCGGTAGGTGGGGAGGACTGGGGAGATTCTGAGCGCCCACCTCTGAGGACTGGACAGAGTGAAGTAAAAAAGAGTGAAAGATCCCCTTTCATTTTTTTCTTCTTCTCTTTCTCAGGTTAATATGAAATTTTAGGAGCACAGGAGCAAGACTTCCGGCTCGACAGAGCGGCTAAGTCACTGAGCAGACTTTTCTCTGAAGCAAAAGCGATGTACGATGTTGATGTGTGCCAAGAACTCACTTGGGCATGGGGCCAAGAGAATGCGGCCTGTCAGTCGTCCATGGGGGAACTAGAGAGCAGGGAGTCCAAGTACGTTTGGAGAGATGCCTTACAGTTCTGAGGCAGCCTTTTCACGTCCACAGAAGCCCTGGCCCCCAAACTTGAAGCCTCTTGTTTCTGGCTCTGGGAGGCAGCTGTTGGCGAAGACATACCTCTTTGGCAAACCAACGTCATACTCAAGCAGACCCTGTGGTGTGAGGGGTCTGGAAGGGGCCAGGCCAAGGTGGTAAACGTTCCTACCAGTTCATCTCTTGTCTCTTGCATTCAGCCAAGGCAATGTGCTCTGCAGCACACTGTGCCTGCCTCAGAATCGTAACTTGCTCATGACTGAGGAGAGGCTGAATGGACACCCTGATTCCCCTCCACCCCTGAGCCCTGGAGTCCCCTCCACCCGCTCTTTACAAAATCAGTTCATCTGGGTAATTTTTAAAGCGCAGCACGTGGGCCAGCTGGAATTGGTTGCCTCTTCCTGGCCAAGTGTTTGGGGCGCCTTCCAGCCTTCAGTCTACATGCTGTGTGTGTGCTAGCAAGATCTGGAAGGCACATCCAGGACTGACCACAGGACCCACAACTTCCCTTGGCAGGAATGAGAAAGAAGCCTGCTCTTTTTAGGCAAGCCACTGTCAGGCAACTCTGTCAGGCAGTGATTCTCTGGGCTTGGAAATTAATGCTCACATTCACTGGCTTCTGAGCTAAACCCCCCATCCCAGATCCTTGAGAAGAGAAGATGATTTTCCAGGGAAAGGAGTGTGTGTGTGTGTGTGTGTGTGTGTGTGTGTGTGTGTGTGTGTGTGTGAGAGAGAGAGAGAGAGAGAGAGAGAGAGCTTATTTATGCTGCTCTTATCCAGAACAGGTCTGATAGGAGAGTCACTGGAAAGGGTCTGCCTGGCAGGATGCTGCCTTCCTTCTAGAAAGCAGGCTACTTAGATAAGGCACGGTACTGGCAGAAGTCGCCTTGAACACTTGGCAAGTATGTTCATTTAGAAGGAAATAATATAAAGAGAAGGGCAGAATATTCTGTCTGCCTCCTCCCTCCAGCCACAGGGAAGGTAGATAATTAGACTTCATTTACAATCCAGAGCTTTCAAAAATAAGACCTGTGTTGGTTATTTTTTTTTTTTTTTAAAGATCTTTTAACTTTGAAGTTCTGGAGATTGGGGCGGGGAGCTGCCTTGTGTGAAATGTGCCTGGCCTATTGTACTTGGGGGAGTCAGAAAAAAAAATCAGGGACAATAATAGCCCTTCACGGAGGAGACGGGATTGTGTTCAACACACCATTTATCTCCTTTTGGACACAAAAGCATATGTGCAAATATGTCCATTTATACATTCTTCTTCTGGGGGCCTGCGACTCTTCCTAGTCATTATTCATATTAATTAATGTGTGTTTGGTTTCTAAACTGCTGGGCTTAAGAACTCAAGTTGAAATGTACTAGGAAAGTCAATACGCCAGCCAGCACTGCCTGTGACAGGGTAGGGGTGAGGGGTGGGGGTGGAGCTAATGGGCTGGATCCAGCCTTCCAATAGGGTGACAGGAGCTTCACACATCTGGGACGAGGCAAAAGGCCCTGTGAAGGGCCTTATATTTGCTGTCTGGAGACCGGCATCCATTCTTCCACCCTCCTGGATCCACAGAGAGGTTCTCAGGATAAACTGGGTCATAGTTCCTAAATTCTGAGTGTCCAAGGAAGGGGACAATGATAGTATTTACTAAAACACAGTCCACACAATTCTGTTTTCTGGAATGGCCCAGCTCTCTGAGCCTGTTAAAGGCAGTTCATCAGCAAAGCACTTTGCATTGGAGCCAGGAAAGGGAGCTGGGTTAAGAGGCATGAAAAAAAACAAAACAAAACAACAACAACAAAAAAAAAAAAAACAAAAAAAAACCCAGAAGATGTTTGTGAATACTTTCCAAAAATTCCAGGAAGACATATGCATTTCAAGACACGGATCTCGCTAATAAACATTAGTTCATAAAATAATTTAGCATACATGTGTGGGTTTTAGAGAACACTCTCTGAAAGAATTCTTCTGGAAAAAAAATAAAAGCAACCTTGCTGTTCACTGTTTTAAAACTTCCCCCCTCCCCCCAAAGAGCTATTTCCAAATACAACCGAGAGATACATTGTATTTCAGTTTCCCACAGATGTGTCTCTCCACACCTGCTATTCTGGTTATTTATTAACCATGTCTAGTTTTGTAGTTTCTAGCTTTTACATCTTTAAAGTCGTTAAAACTCAACAAGAGAATTAATCACAAAAGAAATCTATCAAATACCGGTGCCAAGCACTTTTTTTCGCCTCCCTGACTGACATCTTTAAAATGTATTTTAAGGTTATTTATTTCATCACACCCAGGGAATAAAAAAATAATAACTTGCAAGCCTCCAAGTTCAGAGAAAGCATAAAAATGTGATTTACTATTTATTCTACAGTTAGGCACATGCATATTATACATTGCATGTTAATCTCCAGCGAGCTAAGTTTAACAAACTTGACAACACTACTGCTTGCTAGTGTGGAGAAAGAATTGACATCTGTTCTCGTCCAGATAGGATTCCTTCTGTGTATTTTGTGGTAAACCGATAGAAGACGGGCTGTTTAAATGGGCAGCCGAACCACAGTGCCCCCTGGTGGAGAAACAGTAAATGCGTGCACTTCTCGCAAGATTTTAGAGACAGCTAATTGTTACAGTGAGAAAAAAAGTTTCAAAGAAAGAAAAAAAAATACAGATAGGAAGAGTTCAGTCCATGCGTGTTTTAATAGATGGAGAGTAAAGAGTTGCATTAAATTCTTCAAAATCACCTTGATCAGACATGGTGTTTGACAATGAAGAATTAAACATGTATGCACCCCAAAGAGTTGGTATTTGGAGTCGAATTGAGAATCGCATTTGCAGTCAAACAGAGAATCGCAGAGTATATGTATTTTAAAACTAAATTTATCCCAGTGGATCATTGGCAGATACACACAGGTGGACTTACTTTCTGAATGCACTATGAAAACGCAAGAGAGCAGATCCCAGATTTTACCAGGGGACCAAAGGACTCCATCTTCCCATCATGCCCTTAGCAAGCGCCTCCGATAAGCAGCTTACAGGGAATTTCCTCGGGTCAGACATAAATAGACAGTCTCAGGTTCCCTTAATCCGGGCGCACATCGCTTGCAAGTTAGGCCTCATAAATCTCAAACCCAGTCGAAGCGCACGAAACGAAATGTTCTTAGAAGGCGCAGATACATTAAATGAGAGCTTCGGCACCACGGACTCATTAATCACGCAAACAATACTGACGGCCTCGTGCTGATCTTAAAGGACCCTCTCCTTTTCTCTGGAAGCATCATCCCTTCACCTCTGGCTACCTTGGGAAGGAGAGAAGAAGTCGGGAATGGATGAGCACCCCTCGCTCCTTCATTGACGGAGAAGCAACATCTGTAATGGTTCAAGGTCGCACGCACCTCAGTTGTGGAGTGAAAAGATCCACAGTTTCTGGCGTTGCTAATCACGCTTTGCTTCCGATGTAAAGTATTTCAAGATATTTGTCAGCTGGAGATGATACTGACAAGGTGAAAGTTCATGGGGCGGGGGTAAACATGCTCACCAGGTGATGAACAGACGAACAGGACATGGATGCATCCCTACCATCGAATAGCATTCAAAAATAAAATAATATAAAATAAAATAAAATAAAATGGTATTAGTAGAAGCTGTTAACAAGAAAATTTTGAAATCAGGATACCAAGTGAATGAAAGCACACAGAACACCATGGACACTATAACTCCATTTTTCCGAGGTGCCCCCAGCAGGCAAGTCCTTAGAGACAGGAAGGAAATTAACCACTGCCTAGGTCCGTGTGTGTGTGTGTGTGTGTGTGTGTGTGTGTGTGTGTGTGTGGTGTGATTGAGGTGTCTAAGGATGCAGGACGAATTTTAGAGCTAATTAAATGTTCTGAGGTTGTAGATGTACTAAAACAACCGGATCACACACACACCTTACATGGATGGGTTATATGGCAAATGTGTTCTGTATCCATTCAGCTGGTAAGGATAAAGGAGGCCATGGAAGGCTAGGGGTGGATGGCTCTGCAAAGTTCCAGGGCATGTCACATTTCCCTGTTTAAAGGAGGAAAACAAAAAAAAAAATGAACTAACCAAATCACAAGAGTAAACAAATAAACACCGAGAGGAAGCGGGGTGCAGTGCTGGTCTCTGGAGACCTGGGTTAAGCAGGGCCCCGACTTTACTTTTCCAAAGGGTTCTCACTCAGCTTTCCTTCTTTCAGATCAGGCAGCTAGTGATGGAAATTCTGGGTAAAGAGGAGTTTCACCCTGTTCACCCTGGCTGCTTTCCTCTCCTGTGCTCCCCAGCTCCCTGCAGATCCAGATGCAATTATTCTGGAGCATCGCTGCTCTATACGAAGTCCCCAGGTGACTCTGATGTCCAGCGGAAGCTGAGGACCACTGTTGGAGGGGGGGGGCGTGTAAGCCAGCCTAACACCTAGAATACAGTCAGAAGGCAAAGCTGGCTGAGATCAGCAGCTGGCTTCCTAGTTCTCAGAGAATATCTCCTCCTCGTCCCTTTAGGTTACGCTGAAGGTATGGCTGGGTTTTCACTGGTTGTCTGTGGGCCACTGTGGAAGGCAAGATGTCGTCAATGAAATTTACCAAAACCTGCAATGAAAATTACCAAAATTTACCAAACCCCCATAGTGTTTCCACTGACAGAGATATCAGAACCAAGTGCCTGCCTTCTTACCACAAACAGGTATCAGTCCAAAAACAGCTTTGATTTTGTTTTCAACTGTGTGTGTGTGTGAGTGTGTGTATGCACACACACATATACATCCTTGTATATGTTCAAGGAAGTCATTCTTGTTCAGACCCAGAGTTTTATGTGAATTCAATGGGGTCTTCAACTTTCCTACTCCACATTACTGCTGCTGAGTAGCTGAGGATATTGTGTCCCCACCTTCACCCCAGCCAGGCTACACTTAGCTCCCAGGGCTGGGTTTCAATCCAAGCTAACCATGTGCCCCACTCAGGAGTGGTACCTGCATTGCTTTACTGTGCTGAGAAAACCAAAAACCAAAAACAAACAAAACAAAACAAAACAAACAAACAAAAAACCCCACAATGTCTTTTACTTTTTTTCCTTTCCTCCTCCTTCCTTTTGGAACATCTACGAGGCCAGAAAATATCGACCCCTCACAGGGCCCAGCACAAACGCTGTTGTAACACTCTCTCTGGGTCTGTACCGATCAATGACAATTTTGGAAAACATTGCCTGAATAATTCATCACAGAAGAAAAAAAAGCGCTTTTGGATGATATGATATTGCTGGGGCTTCCAGCACAAACATACATGTGTTCCTGGGCAGCCCGTCCAGCTGGAAGACAGCTCCAAGTCATTGGGATGACACCCAAGTCATTGGGATGGAGCCCCCTGTTTTGTAAAACATTATGAGCCATGTACCCACTCCCAGGCATGGGAAGACATGCCCGGGCCTCAGCCAGGTGTTCCAGCAGCATGTGCCTGGCACATCTTGCCACTGTTTGGGCCATGAGGGAAGTGTTACTGTGGTTGACTCTATGTGGCCATATGCAGCCTTGCAACACTAACAAAAAAGAAAGACAAAAAACAGATAGAAAGGAAAGAATAATTAAAAAACAAAACAAAACAAAACAAAACAAGGGAGAATGGGGGGGGGGAAGATAGGGGGAAATGCTAGCTTCGTTCTGCACAGAGGAAAACTGAATGACTCCGGGAAAATTCAATGTAATCTCAGCAGTGGAGATGGAGACTTAGTACCTGTGTCAAATGCTTTTGTTTCATTCTAGAGCCTCACTTCTCCCTGCAATGAACAGCCTGGGCCTTGGGAGTGCTGCAGTGGTGGATATAAGTATTAACATCCCTGGGCTGGCAGAATTCTGCATCGCACAGGTATGCTTGCTGGGATGCAGGCTCATACCCTAGCCTCATATTCCAAAGCCATCAGCACTACCAGGATCTGCTCTTGTCTTTTCTGTTTATAGTCAAGCTGCTCTGTTTATCTTTTCCTGTTCATGGCAACCAAATTTCAATTGGCTTTTCTCTCAGCTCCCTTTTATTTTTTTCTTTTTGTAATTGATTTTTCTTAAGCCAAATGTGCCATGCATTTACTTATGATGTTATGCATGCACGTATATAGTTTTATGTGTGCACCTCTCAATCCTGGTTAGACCAACCCACAAGAGTCTAAGCATAACACCAGGAGATAGACTGTGAGGAGGGGCCACAGCAGGAGTCTCACATTCTCATCTTCTGAAACACAAAGGCCTTCCAGGGTGTGCTCTCTTGCCAGTTGGTGCTGAGCCCCAGGTTTGCTCCAGGGGCTGCAGCAGAAAGACACATGAACTCGCAGGACTACTGCGTCATGACCTCATAGCAGCTGCGGTGGTATGTAGAAGACCTGCACAAGGTCCGGCCAGTCAGCTTCCCTGCAGGCATAGGGAAGGGGCTCAGGAGGCCATACCCCTAGCTGAGATGCTTAGAGAAGGCAACGGCTGCTGACGAAGGAGTTTTCTTGAGCATAGGGCCTCTGGTAGGTAGGTTGCCCATGCTCCAGTGGATGGGCCCTCATCCATGCATACTCGGGTAAAACTGATTGGACTCAGTGGGTGGCGCACGCCTTTAATCTCAGCTCTGGGAGGCAGAGACAGGCAGATTTCTGAGTTCGAGGCCAGCCTGGTCTACAGAGTGATTTCCAGGACAGCCAGGACTATACAGAGAAACCCTGTCTTGAAAAACCAAAAAAACCCAAAAAACAAAAAAACAAAAACAAAAACAAACAAACAAAAATAAAAAACAACCCCAAGAAGTTGGGAGGCCTGGGGGTAGTTGGGGGGAGGGGTAGATATAATCTAAATACACTGTACTCATGTATGAGACTGCTGAATGACAATGAAAAATGGTCTTGACTTTGGAGGAGAACAAGTCTAGGAGGTTAAGACAATCAAATATTCAGAGATCACCATGTGGTGGGAGGAGTCTCTAAAGGAGGTTAGTGAAGGACACAGGAGACCCCACAGCCAGTGCCATGGACCCAACGTAAAAGACAGCAAAGGCACTGTGGTCCCTGACATGGAAGTGAGTCCCCAGGGGGCCAGGATGATCACATGTCCAGAGGAGCTGCCTAAGGAGAAAGCAGAGAGGTGGACAGGAGGCATTTGCAAAGAGACCAGCGGAGAGCCAGGCTCCCCGTGGGCTAGCCCCATCTGGAGAGACTGCCAAGTTCTCTGCCACCATTTTTCGTATGAAAAAAGAAAGGCCTGGATGGTTTGGATACTTATGAAAACTCAGTTTTAATCAAAGTCAGTTAAGTTAATTATTGACTCAACTGGGATGAAACCTGAATAAGATCATTTTTGCCTTAAGCCAAACTATTAAGAAGCCTCAGATAGTTAATAGACTGAAAGCCCACAGAATTATTTCTTTAGCCTTTATAACATTCCAGACTCATTCATTATTGCGCCGGTCTCTCAGTGTCCAGGAAGGCAAGGTCACCCAGGCGGTTCCATTTATAGTTAAGCACAAAGAAAGGGCTCCCCGTAACACCCACGTCACTCTCCTGCTAAATCTTTACAGACCAATGTCCCCTGGCTTCTAGTCACCTTTGTGAGAGACTCTTGCTGAGACCTGGTTCCCTTCACTCTCATATGAGCTCTGAATGGCCTGTGACAAACCTCGCTAATTTGAGAGGCTCGAAGAGGAAAGAATGAACCACAGAACGCGTGTGAAGCCTCTCAGAGTCTCCTTTCCCATCCCATCCCATGGTAACAGTATCAATGCTCTCTTAGAAATACCAGAAAGAACGAGAGGAGGGAGAGGGAGATAGGAGAACTGACTGAGAGTAGATTACAATAAGCTTTCTTCTAAGATGCCGTCACGGGGCCCTCGAGATGCTCAGCAGGTAAAGGCGCCTGCTGCCAAATTGGATGGAGCAGAATTCAATCTCCGGAATCCACACGGTGGAGAAAATGGAGTCCCACAACTTGTCCTCTCACCGCTATGTGCACACTTGGGTATATGTGTCCTCCTACAACGTATACATACACGACAAATACATTTTAAAAATTAAATGCCATTATGATACTGATAGCTTATATGCTGATTTAAATTTTTAACTTTAATTAAACATTTTCTGTTCAAATTCCCCTCAGAATATTGGTCTTTTAAATTAATTATCTGGAAGTCTGGTATCTCTTTCTAAGCCACAACCCGGGTTCTCACCCAGCCACAATCCCACCAAGGAAAGTCTGAGCTCCCACACTTGCCTCGAGCCCCAAGGAACATGTATTTATTAAGCTGTGGGAGGCCAAGGGGTAGATATGCCATTTCTGTCCTCAGGCCAGTCATAGAAAGCTAATCACTATTATCACCACCCCCAAAACAGATACTGAGGCCTCACGAGCAGGGAGCTTATGACTTAACTCAGAGCCTTTGTCCCTTCACTGTCCTGGTGGCCGGAAGCTATGTTGCTGTGGCCCTGAAGGAAGAGACCAGTCTAGTCTACTTCAATCCAAATAGCTTCCCATCTACAGCGTGCTAACTCTTCTGTTTGGAGCACACACACCTCTCTGGGCACTTAGAAGACAAGGTGACTGTCCTTGAATTTGAGAGGGTGGACACAGGAGGGGTCAGGACAGAGAGGAGTATAAACGATGTGAGCACAGAAAGTTCTCAACACAACAGCAGTGAGTCAGCCCACTGCTTTGTTTGCTGACCTGAGAGCCTCCCCCAAGCCCCCACATGAAATCTCTGGTCATGAGAAGTAAGTTCAACGATCTTTATTTTCAATCTTATGAAAATAATCTATGTTAACTTGAGAGGAAAAAGAAAAAAAAAACATGCTTGGTTTAAAAGTAAAACCTAATCACTTCATCACAAATTAGTGCAGTGGCCAACCCTCATCGGAGGAGTCTCTCTTTGTAGTAGACGGCAGAGACTATGGAGACCCACAGCTGATCAAGGGTCAACTGCTGAGAGCTCGTCCATTATGGCAGAAAGCCGGGGGGGGGGGGGCATAATGTGACAGCCACGGGGGACGAGTGGTTACAAAGGAACCAGTGTGCCTTGGGCTCAGCTGAGCAGTTGCACGTTAAGGACTCACAGCAGTTGAAACAATACAAGCTGACCTGCACAGGTTCACGCTGGACAAAAATCCCAGCACGGAGAGAGGGTACTCACAAAGCCCTAGCAAAGGAGCTATGTATGGCCTGTTGATAGCCCTTGGGAAGAGTGTCCATTCTCTTTAGGAGGTGTGGCCCCTGGTGGGCAGACCACCATCTGGTGAAGGGTCCAAGGGTCGATGTGTCGTATAAATTGTACTTGGTAGGTTTTAAGAAAGAGGAGGGTGTAAAGCTGGGTGGGTAGGGAAGTACATGGATCTAGGAGGGAGGGGGAGGGGTAAATGAGATAAAAATTGCATTGTATGAAACTCTCAATGAACTAATAAAAATAAGAAAAAAGAAACTGTTTTCTTTTTCTATGGCTTTCTACCTAGACGGACTCCCCGGGGCAGACTCAATCAGCATTCTGTTCCCCTTTTTTTTAGATCTCCTTTAAGGGCAGGGGGTTGGCCTGCGAAATTATGGTTCTCAGTTTTAAAAATGTAGATCGATGGCTCATCTCCACTTCCCATCCGAGGGGCCTGACCTCCAGGCTCAGCCACAGAACTAGCGCATCCGTTCCTCTGATGGTGGGAGACCGGGTGGCAGTTGAGTACCCGAGGAGGAAGCCGGCAGCCTCTTTCAGGGTGAGCCTGAAGCCCTCTGAATGGCCTGTCACTGTACGATGGACATCAACCTCCTGTCCGCCTCCTACTCAATTGACAGCCCTTCCTCCGGCTATAGGATCTCGACTGTAATTACAGGAAAGGCCATACCATAAGGATGGGGGGGGGGTAATTGACAGAGAGCTCCATGTAAAGTCTCCAGGACCGATGGCCCCGGCTTCACGTTGCTGCTGCTTCTTAAACACGAGACCAATGCATAATCCATTAAGCCAGGGCCATGCAAACCCAGGAGATGGGGCTTCTGCACTCTGGGTACTCGTGAGACTCACAGAGGCAGCCCCTGGCTCAATGACCCAGCTCGACTGAGTGCCGCCATACAAATTACCTTCCAGAGGCACAATTTTGCTGTTGTTGCTGTTGGTTTTGCTCACAGCTTTGTGTTGGTGTTACGTTTATCCAAATTGCAGAGGGGAAGACAGCATTTGCAGGCTTTGGAATCTGAACTTCAGCCTAGCTTCTGGCCGCTACACTGCTATACAAGTGGAGAATATATAGATACTTGGGAAGAGGTAGCCACCATTAATTTTCTCAAGCGAAGGCAAAGATCAGGGGCTGGTGAGACAGCTTGGTCAGTCAAGGGCTCGCCATGCAGGCATAAGGACAGTAGTGTGATTCCCTGGCATCCAGGCTAAAAAGCTGAGTGCAGAGACAACACACACTTATATAATGCTGGGACTCAGGTGTTATATGGAGACCAGCAGTATAGCTAAATCAGCAAACCATATGTGTACTGAGACACTCCATCTCAAAGGCTAACGGGGAGCACCAAAGAAGACACATGAGGATGCCCTCTGGCCGACACACACTTGTGTGCATACATGTGTACTTGAACAAAGCTGATGTAATCCCATATCATGCACTGGCTCAGAACATGGCCCCAGGTGATTTAAAAAAAAAAAAACAAAACATTGCCCCTGTCTGTTCCTGGTCTTGCTGTGTACTTTAAATCTCAGGATTCCCAACCCTAAAACTGAGTAATGTGGTATTTGGAGAGACCTGACATGCTATATATTCATAAGAGTTGGGCAAGAATCAGATAAACATCATATGCATGAATTATGGGGGGTTTCAGTCTTACATGTTTAATCACAACCTGTAGTAAGAGGAATGATTTTCCTTCAATTTGTCAAAGATTCTTTATAAAATGACTAGCACTCTGGACATCTGGAATGGCCCAAAGCAAGTGCTCCTGTGAGCTGTAACACAGATGGGGCCATGGATTAGCTACATGGGCCAATCTTGTTCAGTGGGACGCATATTCATCAACCTGTGTGTGCAGGTTGATTTTGGACTTTGATTTCAAAGTCCAGTGAAATGAACAGGTAAGCTTGCTACCGAAGTGAGCATTTGCAAGGCAATGCAATTCAATGCAAGAAAAGAAAAGAAAAAGCATAAGAAGCGTTCTAAGGAAGCTTCTGGATCAGAGACAATCAGAGCAATGCTGGCCTTCCCGTCATCACGTAGAGATCCTTACCATAGACCGTGCTTCGGAGAGTGAGTGTCTAACCCGTGGAGGCAGTGCCCGGTAGAAAGCACGTGTTATTCCCATCTATTACTGGTGGGAAGTTTTTCTAGAAGAAAACTTCTCCCTGGAAAAAGGCTGACCTCCAACAGCAGAAGACCACAAAGAATAAAATACCAAAGGCCGTTGGCTAGAGGCCCTGTTTGTTCTCTGCACAAAGAACCAGGCGGCTTTCATCGGAGCATCACTTTGGACATGGAGGAGATAGAGAGATTGCTTGCTGAGCAAGGAGGAAAACTTGAGAACCCACATCTGTAACCACAGCACTGGAGAACAGAGACAAGCAGCTTCTGGATCCCAGGGGTCTGCTGGCCAGGGAACCTGGCTGAAATGACAAGCTGCAGTTCAGTGAGACCCCGTCTCAAAAAATAAGGTGGAGAAGTGATTGAGAGAGCTACCAGATGCCAACCTCAGGCCTCCTCAGGATCGAACATAGGTAAGTACACGCATACACACGCACACACAAGCACGCATACGCACACGCTCACACAGGACGTCACTTTGCTAGGATAATAAGGAGGAATGGCTCCCATACTAAATAAACACTATAGGTAGTGGCTCCTTGGATTAGTACTCTGGATAGCTGAATGGTTAGTGATGTCCTTCTTGGTATCCCATGTTCCACTTGGGATATGGAAGCGTTTACCCTGGGAACCCGTTGTTCCCATGCTCATTCCCCAAGCATTTCACACACCGGGCAATGAATGGGCTACTGGTAGGTCATAAGAAGATACCTGACGATGGGAAAAAAGAAAAAAAAAAAAAGACAATACATTCTGATTGCATGGTGCATACTCTCTCAGAACCAGTTACTTCCTGGATAACTTTGTTAAGACAATATGAGTCACTCAGAACATGTAAGCGGTACAATTTCTCTGAGCTAACACAGGGACAAAATTTAAGTATACATCTAGTCTCCCTTGACAGTGAAGAGAAAGAGATCTTGTAAATAACTCCTGGGGGCCGGTCCTAGTCTTCATCGTTAAGGTCAAAGATGTCTGATCGGTGCCATGGTCTTACATGCCAAGGAGCCAACATTCTGACTGCTACCCGCGATCCGTCTCATGTGTACGGAATGTTGAATATTCTACTTCACTGTGGAGTGCATGTTGCATCTAGATGAGGAGGGCAAGGCTAGGAGGCTACAGGAACGGGCTTAGTCGCTAAAGAGCTACGGAGGTGGTTTCTCCAGTAGGCCACGCCACAGACCAACTTGCCCACTCACTGGTGAATATAAAAGATGACTCAATTGGAAGGCACACACATAAACACACACTCATGATTAAGGCCTCATCCAACTTCTACTGGTCTCTGGTTCCAGCCTTAAGCCTTCATCCCATTAGCTAGTCACAAGTTGACTGGTTCAAAGATGCTTTTTAATGTTCAGATTTTCTGGTGGTGTGAGCTGACATTTTCTAATCAGATAAGATTCTGTGACTTACTGAATCCTTATTCTCCATTGAAAAGAAGATACCAAGAAATAGTAGGCCTCATATTTCCACAACAGTGTGAAAGGACAGATAACTAAATGCAATAACTGTTCAATGAACACCCACATGGTCATGGGCTAGGACTGCAAATGGCCACACCATGCTGTCCAATAGGCCTCTATTTTACTGGCTAGATGGGATACAGATGAGACTAGGATGCTGGGAGAAGGAGGAAGGAGGTCACTAACAGGCTAAGTGAGGGAGGGTCTCGTCAAGATTTTGTGGGCAAGCCGACACTGAGAACTATATTTTGGTATATCCAAGATGTTTACACTTTAGGCAAGTGTAACAACATACCAGGAGGCAGACAGACAGGAGCCTCAGAGATAGATGACCATGGTGAGCCCAGTTCATTGTTCTTAAAGCATTAAGTCAGTCATGAGGGCAGACATGGGGGGTGGGGGAGAAAGGTAGAGTGGACGACAGTCAGGGCTAGTCCAGAAGCATGGGTGCCTGTGGTGATTTTCCTATGGATGTATTTCATGTTTGATTTTATGAAGCTCTGTTCATGAGGGCATCCCTTCAGACAGTTATGAGGGATGCTCTCTGAGTTGATTCTTAGGCTGAATGGCTAGTAACTTAGCTTGGAGAAGGGAAGGTAGAATCCCGTGGTTTAGACTAAGATGAGTCCTATAGGATCATATGTTTGGAAACTCAGTCCCCATTCAGTAGAACTTTTCGGGAAGGATTAGGAGGTGTGGCCCCACTAGGGAAAGTGTGTCCCTGGGGCCAGGCTTTGGGTTTTCAAAAGACTCATGCCATTCCCAGTGTTGCTCTCTACCTCCTGTTTGTGGATCAATATGTGAGTGCTCACCTGTCCCTGCCACAGTGCCTTTGCTCTGTCACATGGGGTCTAACCCTGCGAAACCAGAAGGCCACGGTGTTTTCCACAGTAGAAAACTGTCTAATATGGGAAGGGGATTGGGGACTCTGCAGAGTCACCATACACAGAGAGCCAAGTTAAAGTCTGGCTTGTTGCAGGTCAGAGAACTTGGAGCACAGAGGCTAGATATCCAACTAGGTGCTTTGCAATTCCAAAGAGGACAATCAAGCAAAAGTGAGGGCCAAGTGTGCCCTCCCCCACCTCACCCCCCAAAAAGGTCAAAAAGTGTCCTGTCTCCTTTCTACTCTGTTCAGCAAGCTGAAGGTCTGACATTAGCCCAGTGTTGAAATAGCAGCGTTCATGACCTCTTTGTGAAAGGTGTAAATAATTTTGGAGGCTGTGTAGCAATGGCCAGAAGAGAATTCCATCACCAGAGAGCTTCACTGTTAGAAGAAGCCTGACCAATGGCTGCAGATGAAGGCAGCCACATAAATGACCAGATGCATGACCAACACTTGAGGTCAATTAAGATAAATTATGATGCCTTAAAGCTGTGTGGCACCCAGTTACTCAAAATCACAAGCCAAACTGAGATTCGCCGTTGAGTTCTACCCAATTATGTCTGATGGCCATGGGAACCAATACTATCACCTAGCAATTCACCTTCCATAGCCTTGATTAAGAAGGAAAACTCAACGACAAATACAAGCCAGCCCAACCCAATCCAAAAGAAAGGAAGAGTCAACAAAAAACCACCAACAAACAGTAACCAAAAAAAAAAAAAAAAATCCAAAACCATTCTTCCCCCCAATCTGAACAAATCACTTAGTGTAAAAAAATAAACAGAAGTAGAAATTGTCTCTAATAAACTAATATTAGTCTCCCTGGAGGGTTAATTATGTCGCTCCGTATTTTAAGAAGATTGTAAATTGCCAGTTTCAACAGATGTTCTTTTAAAAGAATTGGTTATCTGGGAAATGGCGGGTCTTTGTTAGTGCTTACCCCAGTGGAATATAAACACTAAAATTGTCCCACTATCTGTCAGGCCTGGCACCCCCTCCCCAATTGTTACCCATACCAAGATACACCCTGTGGTTATCATCAGCAAGAGGCAAGTATTCCAGCTGGCACTGTGAGGCCAGCAAGCTGTAGGGGTTTCCAAGGCTAGCTTAGACCATTCCAATGTCACATTGTGTCCCCTTCCTACTGCGATAACCCTCAGCTCCAGACCTTAGCTTATGGTCACCTCTATTCTGCTTTACTGCGAAGAGGGAGACTAGGTGATCAGAACTTTCTAGAAATACAAGCCTTGTCTGAATTCAGTTTAAGTGCTTGAACATGTAAAATACACATGACTTGAATACATACACACATATGTGAATCCTTCACAGGAACTGATGAAAATGTAAGTCTTACTGGTAGAGTGCTTAAAAGAAAAAAATAAAAAAGGAAGAGGGTTGGGCACAGTCAGTAAAGCCCTTGCCTTGCAGATGGCACACCTGAGTGTGGTTGGTCCTCAGAACCCACATAAAATAAAAGCTGGGTACGGTGCTATGGACCTGCAATCCTAGCACTGAGGTGGCAGAGACAGGCAGATCCCTGTGGACTGATGGCCAGCCAATCTATCCTATTTCATGAGCTCCGGGGTAATGATCCTCTCTCAAAAACTGAATGACACCCAAGGGCCTACACATACACATACATGCATGTACATATACATGATAGCACATGCATCCCCACACACACATGCACATGACATGCATGCATCCACACACACATGCACATGACATGCATGCACCCACACACACATGCACATGACATCACATGCATGCATCTGCACACACATGCATATGAAAGACAAATCACTTGTCACCCTCTTGTTTTCTCCCAGTTGTCACTGGCACTGAAGTGCAGGTCAGCGGGCGAACAAAGCGCAGTTTCTACTTGAATATTCGACCAAGAGAAGAGAGAGAAGACTCCAGACATGGCAGTTCATTATTCTGAACAGGAGGACCTCGGCTGACCTGGGTTGTAGAGGAAACATATGTTCTCGTGTTCCAGCTGGTGGTAGGTGTCTGGCTGACAACCTCACTTGACCTAACTCTTCATTATCATCCCAGTTAGACTCACTTCACAGATAGGGAAACTGAGGCTGAAGGAGATTAATGACCCCCGCTGCCGAAAGCCTAACAGAATCAGCTTTCACTATTGATCTCCTGGTAACGAGCACAAAATCCCATTGCAGATGGAGAGGGAGGCGTGTAACTGCTGATGCTGACTCTTTCTGAAGGGGCCTGTTTGCCCTGGGATTCCAGACCATCTGCGGAGACCAAGCCACTCAAGGTCCTCACAGGGCAGGGAGGCACAAGCCCAGTGCCCTTGACTGATGGAATGTCTTAACTGGAAATAAAACCCAAAGTGAAGTATACTCCACTTTCAACTGGGAAGCAGCCACGTAGCAGAGCTATGGACGATGTTCTAATGGTTTACTTCATATTTGATCTTTTATGATAGCGCGTGTGTATGTGTGTGCATGCATATTTTTGGTGGTGGAGGTCAGAGGACAACCCTGGGTGTCTTTCCTCTAGCACCTTTCACTTTTTGTTTCAGGTGGGTTCTCCTATTGGTCTGGAATGTCAATAAGTTGACTGGGCTAGCTGGCTAGCAAGCTCCCATCTATTACTGCCTATCTTACCATCACTGAAACTGCAAGCATGGGTCACTGCCTCTGGCTTTTATGTGTGATCTGAGGATGGAACTCAGGTCCTCAATAGCTGGGCCCCTCCCTAGTTATTATTTAGGTTCATGTCCCTACTATTCCTCTATGGATCCACCAGGATGTTCAATTGACATGAATGGAAACCAAGACTCTTAGAACCAACGCCATATACCCAGAGTCACATAGGACCTGTGTGGCCTACAGGAGTATCCCAGGATCACTGTCAGTCTAGTATATCATATACAGTATTTCCAGTGATTTCTGGTAAGCACAGAGTCCTAACAGTGCCCTCCACAGCAGTTCCAGAGGATCCAGGATCAACTGCCTGAGGGCAAGAAGAGAATTCAGTGAAAACTTAAGATCAGTCCCTTCATGGTTTGGAAAGTGGGCTTGAGGGTGGTATATGGGTGAGGGGTGGCATTGCTCTAAGAACACAAATATGAGCATACCACCTAAAAACAAGCTGCGCAAAACTGGTATCATGGCTCAGCAAGGACTTGAACAGTCATCGAGAAACATGGCATCTCACTTCTGGACTCCCTGAGTGCCAACATCAGAGTGGCTGAAGAGCTTCCTCCCAGTAAAGGCCTATCTCCCATGGTCCCTCCATCCACATCCAAACGTACCAGGGATACTCATACCTTTCCAAGATCACACTGCCCAGTTCCCGGTGAGACGCGCCCCCTTACTACTTTGTGTAGAAACTGGCATGCAACAGCCTAGAGCACTGGTTCTCAACCTGTGGGTCTCCGCCCCACAGGGGCTGCCTATCAGATATTTATATTGCAATTCATAATGGCAGCAAAAATTTCAGTTGTGAGGTCGCAATGAAAATAATTTTATGGCTCACAACATGAGGACCTGTGTTTAAAGGTCACCGCATTAGGAAGATTGAGAACCACTGGCCTAAAAAGAATAAAATTCTCACTTCCACCTACTTGGGAGATGGATCCAGGTGACCCTGAGGCACAGGTAACAGTGACTGTGTAGAAACATATCCTTTTTCCTCTGGTCCAGGCCCAGATTAAGAAGTTGACCTAAGACCGGGCAGTAGTGGCGCACGCCTTTAATCCCAGCACTTGGGAGGCAGAGGCAGGTGGATTTCTGAATGCGAGGCCTGCCTGGTCTACAGAGTGAGTTCTAGGACAGTTTCAGTGTTTTGGGGTCTGGGGATCCTGTGAGCCAGTTGCAGGGAGGGATAACTGCAAGTGGAGAGGCAATCCCATAGCTCCTTGCCCATATGCTTGAAGCACTAAGTCCTAACCTTCTAGAACTGCTTCCTGGCCAAGACAATGCCGACTCTGCCCACTCCCAAGGGGTTTATGGAGAGACACATTTAATTATTGCCACTGGGGGGGAAGGGAGTTGCTATTCATGTCTAAGTGGTGCAGGGCAGGGGTGTTAGCAAACTCCTTCCAACGTACAAGTCAGACAGCCACCCAGCAATAGGATGCAGTTTCCAAAGTCAGTAAGGACCAAGGCTGAGCATCCCCAGTCAGTCCTGAATGGATGAGGCCTGCCTTTGAACTTCCCAGATTATGGTTCTCATGTCCAAATACTATGCACAGGCAGGGCATTAATGAGTAGATTCCTTCAAATATGTGGGCTGGACCTTAATGGATCCCATTAGTTCAGGCTAACAGGAGAAATGCAGCACGGGGCAGACAATTCCCAGAGGCTGAACTCTGTTGATGAACCTGCTTCATCAGGGAGGGAAACCAGCAGACCATTAGACATTCAGGAAACCCAGCACCTGTCTATATCAACACGTTCACAATGAAGAAAGAAAAGAAAGGAAAAAAAAACCCAAAAAGGGATAAATTATTTATCAGCATAAATATTAAAAGAAAATTGCAAAACACAGTCTGGTGTCACCCAGCTGTTGTTACGGAATCATCTTGTTATGGCTTCTGGCAAAATGCTGTTGTTCTTAATATCAGGGCGACAGAATTGTCGGGAATGTGCTACACAGGGTACATGCGTCTGCCTGCAGTTGAGGGCACTCAGCAGCTTGCCAACTGGCTCGTCATACCCACGTGGAAAACCGTGCAAAGACACCCCAATAGGAAATAGGAAGAGATCGAGAACCGTACCAGAGCCTAAGATACGATGTCCGTGCACACTTGGGTGTGCTGTAGGTAGAGCCAAACCGCCCAGGAAAGCCCACCGCTCCATTTTCAAAACTTTCATGAACTAGTTAGTAGATATCTAGACTGTGAAATACTAATTATGTGGGTCAGTGAGATGGCTTGGTAGGTAAAGGTGCTTGCAGTTAAACTGGAAGACATTGAGTTTGATCCCCTGGACCCAGCTCATAGAAAGAGTGAACTGATTCCTTCAAGTTGCTCTCTGATCTCCACCTGTGCCCTGAGGCACATGCACGCACACGAGTAAGCACATATGTGTGTGCATGCACACACACACACACACACACACAACACACACACAAATGTAAAAAAATATATAAGTAATAAGTTTTGCAAATGAATGATTAAGGAACAAAGGATACAAACATGAGAGTTGGTCAAAACTTAACGCCTGTGGGTAATTCTAGTATGCTGGATTGCATATATACTCTAGTTCTTACTGACATGCATTATATCTGTATAGTAGAACTCCTACTGTGCTCGTACTGGGGTGGGAGTGCACCAGCTTTTGCACCTTTACATTCAATGACCTTATGTTGGCAGCCTGAAATCTGCCAGGGCCATGGGCGTTTATACCCCAGTAAGAAGCATACTCCCTACGCCTGTGCTGGCACGCTGTCACTACCAATACCCACCAAGAGATCAGGTGTATGGTAACAGCAGCCACAAGAGACCTTGCTTCCCAATGAAATGCCCATGATTCCAAGTTTAGAAAACTCCCGTCAGCAGCCACACGGGCTCCGAGGGAACTGCGAAGTTTTAATAAATCTGTGCGATAATAATTAAACACTGTAAATAATTCATCTACTGAAGGTCCCTGACTGGTCCTTCATGCCTTTGTAGAAAAGTGAACCATGCTGACATCTTAAGTAAGGCTGGCAGAAGACGAGCACGCAGGACTGGTGGGGAAGCGGGTTTGCTCAATAATGTATGAAGTCCCATACTGGGAAGGGGGGACCCTCAGGAAAGAGGCTCTGTGGCAATCTGTCTTTCATCTGGAGCCGACCTTGGGGCCGAGGTGCTGCCCTGAATCGGAGGCACAATGGCTGGCTTGTGAGCAGATATCCTTCATGCGGAGAGCAGTACTCTTGAGACACGAGACTAAACAGACCCATGCTGTGAGACAGGGTCCCCTCGCTGCTACTGAGAGATCACAGTATACATTAATCTAGCAGGTTGCTGAATAACATTTTGAAGGGGGAATTACGAAGTTGAGCAATCCCATCGGGAGGCCAAGTGACTCTCCCCCCAAAGGGATCCAGTTGTTATAGAAGCTCTGTGTGTGTGTGTGTGTGTGTGTGTGTGTGTGAGTGTGTGTGAGTGTGTGTGTGTGTGTGAGTGTGTGAGTGTGTGAGTGTGTGTGTGAGTGTGTGTGTGAGTGTGTGTGTAAGTGTGTGAGTGTATGTGTGTGTGTGTTAAGGTGTGGGGGCTATCTTGAAGAGTCTGTACCTAAGAACAAACCAGAAACACAGCAAATCAAGGAGCTGGGTGTGCCTCAGCTGGATGAGCTAAAATTTCACATCTATTACCCAAACTATTGCTTTTAACTAGCTTGCAGTTGGGCTAGAAGGGCATATGGCTTGCAGAAACTATGTTTGTGGAGCCAGGGGTCATGGACAAACTGTATTTTTGCAAACTAATTTTGCAACAACGTTTAAATTGCTTTAAAAATAGTTTATAGGACAGTGCGAAGCACCTGCCGCTCAAGCTTGACAGCCTGAGTTCATTTTCCGGAATCCGTGGTGGAAGGAGAAAAACCTACTTATGAAGGTTGTGCTCTGACCTCCACACGGGTGTCACGCTGTGTGCATGACTACATAACACATACATACACACACAATAATAACATACTTGAAAATAGTATATTAACTAAGAGAGACATAGAACATATTGCCTCCCAGCCCCATGTATAGAGGTGAGAGGCTGCCTGCTGATGTGGGGGGCCAGGTGGAAAGCCTGTACACTGGTTTGGGGTATTCAATGACATGCTTGGTGACAAGCACAACCCTGAACAACATGCTGGTTACCTCAACTGCTTTGTGTTTGTGGGCACCACTGTATGGCTGAGTAGAGTGTATCTTACTCTGGTTACAAGCTGCGTGGAGCCAGGAGAAAAGAGTCATGCACGGAGAGCCGCCATGATGGAGCTGCTGGAGAAAGTGAGCATGAAGGACAGTCTTCCTTCACTTCATTCTCAAGAACGCGGCTTTCAGAATAGAATGGCCATTGCGGAACAGAGTCACTTGCTCCTGAGGATCTCGGTCTATTCCCTGCAGCTCATTTTCGGCAGGAGACTGATGGGAAGGTGAGAAGCTGCCCCCGGGAGCTCAGCCTGCATCCGCTCACGGTCTCCATGCAAACACCATTGTTTCCCAGCCTGATTATTATTAAATTGTAATGTGGACCCAGCCTCTGCTTAAGCACCCGCGATGATTAGACTACAAGTCAATTGTGGGTAACACGCAGATATAAATGCGGCTAATAAGTTTTACTGTAATGATTAATCAATTTATGAATACATTATTTAAGCTAATAGCTCAGGTAGGGTATCTTAAACAAGTTACAGAGCGCATCGACCAATTCAAACTCCAGCTGCCGGATCAATAACAAACTGTAAGTAAACTCTGGGGGGTAAGCACACTGGCAAAAAAAAAAAAATGGCAAACAAAAGAATCTTAGAGGAAGAATGAAGAAAACATATAATACTGTCAATTTGCAGACAGATGCACAATACTTTAACATATGCCAAAGATTACAAAATTGTATCATTGCAAATTTTGTTGCTGTGACAAATTAAAAGCAGTTCATACCAGAAACACACGCAGGCGCAGACCGGTGAGCACACAGGCACCATGCATTGACATTGACAGAGATGTTGATTCTTTAAAGTAATGAAGCCTTGGGCTCATGTCACTGTCTGTTTATCTATAGCTGTCCCTTTAACGGGAAAGGGAAAAAAAAAGTATGCTCAAAAAGTAGGACCAGCAAATTTTACTGAACGGGACCCATCTTCCAGCACAGTCAAGGGACACCTGCTCTTCTCCAGCCAGACATCTCCCCTGGTGCCAACCAACCACAGCGAGTTTTGTAAGCAAAGCAAACCTTTATATCATAATGCTGTCCCATTACTTTTTTTTTTAATTAGGGCTAATTAATCTGAGTTTAATAAATAAACCAAAAAGGGCCTTAATTTCCAAAGGTGGGCTATTTCATCAGAGCTTCAAGCGATGGTGCATTTTAAAAAATTAATTAGTATCTTGTGCGATCGGCCACACGTTATTGAATAAGTAACAGCGGCTAAGTGAAACAGATGAAATATTGGTAAGCGATGCAGCCACAGTATAAGTATGTGCAGAGGGTCAGAGGTTAATCCCTATTGATTTTCCAAGTCTGCGTACAGCACCGCTGGGAAAGACCGGTTCAGTTGGCAATCAGCTAGCACAAATACATTATAAATCTTACTGTCCGCCTCCACTGACCACTGTCACTTACTTCAGTTGCTAAAGACCATTAAAAAAAAAAAACTACCCAAAAGGGGGGGAAGGGGGAATTCTACCCACTTTAAACAAAAAAGTAAACCTTGAGGGAGTTCCCGATACTGGACAAAACTTTTGGGGTGAACATTGCTCAACACAGAGGCCCGTCTTCCCGTGGAGCTGGCTTCTCTCCCGGAAGGCAGAAACTACTATGTCATGCTCTTCAGGATAAATCCATTTCAAAGAGTCAACGCAGACTATTGTTCCCTTAAGCTTCAACAGCAAACTCAAAGGAATTCCAAAATGCCTTTCCCATTTGAAGGTATGGAGAGAAAGGGAGGAAAAGGAATCCTTTCATTGGGATTGTTAAAAGCACCTACAGGTTGGCTTTGCACAATAGAGCTCAACCTTTGAGCTACTAAACAGGAAGCTGAATGTGAAGCCCTTCCCATGCAGGGAGAGGCACTGCTAGGTGCTATTTTTATAAAGTGGTCCCCAACATGCGTAAGCTTCATTCCCTGCGGACTTAAGACACCCGCCCCCATCTCTGGAAATAACTTGACCACATGTATAGTTATGACTTCCCTGAGACCAGATCATAGATCTTCCGTGTACCTGGCACTCCTGATAGATTCAGGATATGGATGAACAAGATGGGTCCTCCCCACCCCATCCACAAGAGAGAAAGAGAGAGAGAGAGAGAGAGAGAGAGAGAGACCCACATCCTGCATTTTGCCTTTGACCCATACAACACAGTCCTGGGAATTGTGTTGGTGCTGGCAGGCAGTCTGTCATTTACTAATGGTGTGACATCCAGCTGGCCATCAGACCTCCCAGAAACTTACTTTCCTCCCTTACAAGTGGACAGCAATACTATTATTTGCAACTTAAAAAACTTAAAAGCACTTGATGCAGGGATAAATATTCAGGGAGTGTTGGATATTAGAAAGCTATTTGATGCCGAGCAAGAACATGAGTGAAGTTTTTCAACCTCTTCTTTGCAGGTAGGATTGTGACATTGTGGGGTACAAAGAGGCAGAATATCCATTGTCCCATGCCACACAGGCAGAGGTCTCCTGTCCCCCGGGTCACCACTTCTGAGAAGCAGCGTGGTGAAGGACATGCTTGCAAATTACTCTGTGGAGCTTTTTAAAAGTGCCCTCAAAAAGCATAAGGAAGCAAACTGTTAGCAGAAATGCAGATGTTGGCTGGCTCAGCGTGAACCAGGCCAGGAGACATGGAGAACTCTTTGGGTAAAGATTGGGTCCCTTCTGCATGGAGACTGCAGGATTTTACTTTAAGACTCAAGCCCTAAAAGGATGCACGGGAAAAGGTTCATGGGTAGGTGTTATATCTACATACAAATGCAGCTTTGTTGGCACCTCCATGGCATGTGTGTATGTGTGCGCAGAAGATATGACATTCTTGAAAAAGTTACAACAAAAATGGCTAGAGGATTTTAGGGGGAAACTCTTATCTTCAGCTTTTTCAGAACTCTATCAGCTAGCTTCGGTGTACTCTTGTGTTAATGTTGGAATGCATTTGAGGGGGAAAATAAAGCCTTCAAGACCTTTAAATTGAGGGTTGGGGGCTGGGGACAACTGTCCTGAGTTAATGACAAATCACACCCAGCAAAATCTCCCCCAAAGCAATTCTCTCCACCATTTTATGCCATGACCCTGTTCCTTACAGATGCTTGCCTTTGAGGGCGTCCAGGTCTCCTGGGGGAAGTGTTTCAAGTTGTTCGGGGTAGGTAGGGCAGGATCACAAGCAGACCTGGAAAGACTACCAGGTCTATCTACAATCCCCGAGGCTCCAAGCTGATCTCAATTGCTAGCTTTCATCAGTTGGAAAAATCTTGAGGGCACATAGGGCTCAGGAAGCCTACTTACTTATTTGCAAATTAAGAGCATGGATCATTCTGTTGGCTTCTGTCTCTAGGCATGGCCTAGAGTCACAATGATGTTCATCTTTAAAAAACAGGGGATACATTTTATTTATTTATTTATTTACTAGCTTAGACTTAGTGGAGAGTGTGTGTGTATGTATGTATGTGTGTGTTGTGCATGTGTATATATATAACACACACACACAGAGAGAGAGAGAGAGAGAGAGAGAGACTTTCTTCTAAGATCCAATCAAATTGCAATGTCTTTACCTTGTACCAACTGAAAGGCCCATGTGAAGAGCTGGCTGAGTAAGTCTACCCTTTTCTTACAGCTTGCCTGGGTTTCCATACTGGGTACCTCCTGATGTGCTGGTCTGGTCTCTGTGAAGAAGTCTTTCCAAGCCCCTATTTAGTTTGTGAGGAGGTATCATTTGAAACAAAACAATCTATATCTCAACCCATTTCACACACATACACATCCCCTGGCACCAACCGAATTATAGACATTTCTAAAAAACAACCCACTGAAGTCCATGGAGAGTGGGGAAGGAGTGGTGGTTCTGCCATGGACCCTTCGCCTGGGGTCTATCCATGTGACAAGCTGATTTTGCAGCACCTTACACAGCTTACACACACAGCTCCTGACCATCAGAGGCCTCACACGTCAACATATTTGTACTGTACACATGAAGAAATCATTCTTTTAATTGGGAATCAACATGCAGTCACTGAGAATCGATGGTCTGAACTGTCTGAGTTGGAATCCAAACTCTGCTAACTCCTTGCTGGGTGTATCTGCCTCTTCGCCTATAAAATACGCACCGTAACAGTACAGCCTCATAGGATACTCAAAAAGGATGTGCATGAAACACAGGCGAAGCAAATGAAAGAGTCTATGCCACCTGCTGAATGCGCCCATATTTTCAATACTGAATGGAAGAGGTTGATAGATAAATGTGATGTATACCCTAGGAGACATGGAAGCTTTGTTTGAAATGGTTCATCATGCCCAGCCACATGGCTATGGGACATGTGACACATGACTAAGCAACTGAATTTCTAATTTTAATTAGTGTGGGTATAAACAGCCACATGTTACAATGACCACCATACTGGAAGACAAAGCTCTTCTTTTTCTTTATTTTTATTGGTTATTTTACTTATTTACATTTCAAATATTATGAAGACAAAGCTCTTGAGGGTATACTGTTCTAATACTGGATGGCTGACCATCCATTAGCCTATTGGAGGGATGTGTGGCAGCTCCTATAAGGGTAGGCTCTGCCTTCAGCCTCGTGGTCCTCTTGCCTCTCAGTGGGAAGATTCATTATTGTTGCCTTTGGCTTCTCTGTGCCAGGAGCAGGCAGGAAACAATATGGCACTAATGGGTCAGCATTACAAGAAGCTTCTAATAGAAGGCGAGCTCTACTTGGGCTTTCTTTCTCGATTTGAGTCTAGAATCCCAGATGAATCTGGCCTCTAACCATGGCCTTGCATCCCAGGCCAGATATTGCCTTTGTATTTGGTGCCCGGAGATGGTGCCTCATCTCCAGTATGCATATGGACAATTCTATATGCATAGAATTCTATGGTGGATATGCTGACTGGCCCAGACTTTCCTGTGACAGGGGCCACATGATTCTCAGGAGACAACAAAACCAAAGGCTGTCTCTGCCAGGAATCTGGTGTGTCTTATCTCAGTTGTGTTGTAAAGCAGTACCTGCCTCAACATTTTTATGCCACAAAGAGATGTCACTCTAAAATCTTCATCTCCACAGCACTTGGTATTATGATACCCCATTCAATATTAAGTTATAAAGTGAAAGTCCAAAGAAACTATAGTTAGAGGTTAACAATTAGACTGCAAGATTAAAATGAAAGACTTCACAAAATGCATCTTCTCTCGGGCTGAGATAGGCCTTTATTTCTTCTGTCTACTAGAATTACTGACAAAAGACTGTCTTCTCCACATGTAATGAGATCCCTGAAGACATTGACTGACCTAAATTCATATCTATATGGATTTGCTGACTGAAGTGGTACCTGATTCACAGTAGGTATTTGATGTGTACTGGATGATTGGATGATGGATGGATGGATGGGTGGGTGGAGAGGTCAATGGGGTGGGAGAAGTGATAGAAGGGTGTCAGGATGCTGAGAGTGGGATGGGTAGATGGTGGATTGGTGCATGAATGAATACATGGATGATGGATGGATGGATGGATGGATGGATGGAAAAAGGAAGGGTGTTGGAGTCATCGTAGATGGAAGGATAGGTGGACAGAGGTATGAGTGAGAAACCATAATGGCAGGTGGGTATATCGATAGATGGGTAGATGGATAGGTGGGTAGATGGATAGATGAGTAGATAGATAGATGGGTAGGTGGGTAGATGAACAGATGGGCAGATGGACAGATGGGTATATGGATAGGTGGGTAGATGGATAAGTGGGTAGATGGACAGATGGGTAGATGGACAGATGGATAGATGGACAGATGAATAGATGGGTAGGTATGTAGATGGGTAGATGGATATATGGGTAGATAGATAGGTGGTTAGATGGACAGATGGGTCAATGGGTAGATGGATAGATGAATAGGTGGGTAGATGGATAGGAGGGTAGATGGATAGGTGGATAGATGAACAGATGGGTAGATGGACAGATGGGTGGATGGATAGATGGGTATATGGACAGATGGATAGATGGATAGATGGGATGGATGGAGCTGTGTAGTGCTAGAGAAATCTTCAGTCCAAATAGATAGAAAAGAGAAATTTCAATACTTTCCCTGCTTCCTAAGAGTTTTTTTTTTTTTTTTTTTCTGGATATGGCTGGACTAGTAAGCACTACTTATATTTTAGGAAGGCTGGATAGCTAAGCCTGTGACTCCATGGTCGTGGGCATCTGCCCACTGATGATGACAACCTAGGGTTTCTGTGGAATGTGGAAACAAAAGGAGAAAGGAACTCACGATGGGACCATCATGGCAAACTTTCAAACACTGGAGATAAGTTAATGAAATTACATTATGAATTCAGCTAACCCAGGGAGGGCTTGTCCGTGAGAAGGGGAAAGAAAGTGAAGAGGAAAAAAAAAAAAACAGAAGAAGAAAAGAAAAAAAGAGAGAGACTAACCAAAAAAACCCCTTATTACCAAAGCCAGCTGTCTCTTTTGAACTGCTAGATTGCTGAGCACATGCCCTATGCATATTCATAGGCGCTGCAGGAAATTAAACACCTTTGGAACCGGCACTAAAACTCCCCCACCAGCCAACGCAGTGAACCAATAACTCAACAGCCCCCTTGTGGCCTGGAAGAATTAATGCATCTTCCATAGGTGGGAAGGCTCTTTTTGGGGTGGGGATCAGACCTAGAGGGTGGGCATGGAGCCCTGGAAGAGGAGGGAGCAGCTGCCCAAGCAGTTTTTACACATGTTAGATGAGCCCCCCCCCCCCACCATCTTCTTGTGTGGAGTGAGGGTCGTGTGTCACTGTTGTCCTCCTTCCTTTCCAGAGTCTGAGAAAGAACTCCCAACGTGGCACACGCCCCCTATCAACCTAACCTGCTTAAAGTACAAGCAGATCAAATAAGCCCGGCATTTCCATTTAAAAACATCATTTAGGAGAATTTTACGCTGTCGGAGAAGATGGATACACTGTGTTTGTTTTCTACATTAATGAGCTATAAAAAGAATGGAATAGGCCATAAATACAGTATTTTGTAATAGCCTTTACTAAAAACGCTACTACTTGTGTTTATCATTTATATCCTTGTATACAACCTCAAAATTGATTACACTTTAAACCGTACATAACTTGCTGTGTTTTTCATTTCATGCTACACCACAAACATTTTTATAACTCGGTTAATATATTCCATATTTTGTGTTCTTATTGATTATGAATATTTCTTTAGGGGATTTTATTGCTTTTAAAATAACAAATGTTAGGTATTAAAAAATAGAAAAACCCATTGCGGGCTTCCTATTCTTCTCTCCCCTGGCAATTCTAACACATACATTTTAGTACAAGCATAGCTGGGTATCTTTTCCTTATCTTTTATGCTCCCTCGTGCTGACGTTAAAAACCCCTCTGAGTGCTGCAGAAAAATCAGACTTTCCCAAGGAAACCTTCCATTGAGTGGGTTTGAACTGCATTCATAATCCTTTCCTTCCACAATTAAAAAATTAAAGTACCGAAAGATCAAAAAGATTAGCGTCCGTAACATGATGGGCTTACATCAAGTATATATTATCTTTCCTAATTGCCATTTCACTTTATAGGCTAAAATATGATTTATATCTGTGATAAGATTTTACTATTAATTATCAAATTGAAAAAAAATAAAATCTCACATTACAAATTCTCTGCTGGAAATTAGTTTTATTATTTTTTCCCATAATCCCATCACAGGCGCTGTAAGTGCAGTGCGGCATGAACACTTTAATTTTTCCAGTTAGTTTTAAGCAAGCCCAGAGGTGAGGTTTAATAAGGATCAATGGCACTTTATCTGGGACAGGGCCTCTTCACAGCATGCAAATTACACAGTAACACTTAAAAAAAGAAATAGATTTAATTAAAAAAAAAAGGAGAACCACAGGCTCTGGAAATTCAATTAAAGGATTTATGCAAAGGTTTGCGAGGTTTTTATATGCAGTTACTGCTTACATAATGAGCTTTTCATATTAAAAATCAATAGGTAATCTAGACTAGAAGATCATCCCCTTAAATACATTTTTGAAATCAATTTGAAAAATAGTCCATCAACTGCTGGGACTGCTCTAGCTGCTTCGATTACACTAAAAGCAATATTTAGATTGTAAGACGTGCTATGGAATATCTATGCTTGGATATGGCTTTCAAGGGCTCTTAGACTTCTGAGTGCCTCAGATGATCACCTAGTAACTCAAGATTGTGTTAAATGCATAAATGATTTATTTAATTAGGAGCAGAAACCCACAGATACAAGTCTGCTGCATTCCAAATGGTTAAATGGAAGGGGGTCTGTGGGGGAGGGGATGAGAAAGAAGAAGGAAGCAAGTGAAGAAGGAGGGGAGAGGAGGGGCAGGTGAGGAGAGGAAGCAGGAGTCAAAGTAGGGAAATGGGGCTGAGAAGGAAGAAAGGGAAAAGGGAAGGAGGGAGGGTGAAGGAAAGGGGGCGGAGGGACAGAAGAGAAAAAGAGGGGAGGGAGATGAAGAAAAAGGGATGGAGGGACAATGGAGGGAAAGAGGAGGGAGAAGTAGAGGCATGGTACTGGAGGGGGGAGGAAGAGAGCAAAGACTTTTCTAAATTAGTCTTTGCTATCTCAATTGCCTATTGTGTGCTGGCTACTTAGCCCTTGGAGATATGCATTTCGCTTTAAAACTCATTTAGGTCTTCAACTGAGGAAGCAATTAGCTAGCTTATAATTTAAGCAGACTTTCCATCCCCTGTGATAATGGGAGACAGGTCTTGAAATAAAAGACAAAAACCGATTCTCAGGTTACATGGGCAAATCCACACCACCTGTCTTATTTTTACCTGGATGTGGTAATACCAGGGACATTCACTGTGTTTACCGGGGTGTATTCTTGGCAAACCAGGACACAGGCATCTGAACAGAGGACAGTCCTGGGGAAGGGGAGGAAGAATGTACACCACCCAACTTCCCTCATTACTTCACAAAATCCGGGGCCTATTTGTTCAACACTTCTCATGACTCCAGCTATCTTTGGTTAATGTTAGTCTCCTTCATACAGGCCAAAACCTACCTTAGAACCAAGCGACATCTTAACCCTTCTTTCCTGTATGTATGTATGTATGTATGTGTGTGTGTGTATGTATGTATGTATGTATGTGTATGAAGGAAGGATGTGTGTGTGTATGTACGTATGTATGTATGTATCCACCTTCCACCAGCTCCTGTCTCAGCCACAGCAGCATCGGAGAAAGGTTACCGGTATCTCCTCCCTGGTTAATATGGAAGGCAAGACAACACAGGGACCTATGTCCCTGGCTCTCAGTTCTCAGGAAAGATGGAGACAAATCAGTAGCAACTTCAAACATGGAGGAACGGACAGAGCCTACAATGCAGTTTCTGGAAATATCTCGTTAGCGAGTTGGCTTTCCCCCTACATGTACTGACAGATGTATTGAGGGAGGTTTTCAGGCCCAATTAACTGGCATTAGCTTTACCCAGCATTTACATACACAACGTGAGCTTCTTCTCTAGATACCATGGCGTCTATAGCAATAAACTCAAAAGAGCCAGGATGCTTGTATAAGCCTATAGGTATCTCTGCACGTATGTATTTTAAGAATTTTGCACGTATAAGGAAGAGATAATAAGCGAGAGGCTGGGCATTATAACGCAATACCGACTGACAGCTTCACGGTCCTAAAAGAAGCCAGAGACAAACACGGAGCGACGGGGAATGGACGACTAATTACATTCGAGGCACAGAACAGGAAGAGTAGTGGCTTTGGCAGCCAGGGAGGAAACAGGCTGCATCCTGCCAGGTGACCATGATCAGGGTAATAAGGATATTCTACAATTGATTGTGGTGGTTACTGCCCGGCTCTGTGAACACACTAAAAGCCATTGACAGGTATGCACATTTGTCTGATTGAATGGTATGTGACTCATATCTCAGTAAAACTGCTATGAAAAGTGAGGTAAGGTTTATGAACTGTAGGTGGATTCTGGGGATAGTTTTAAGGAATATGACAAAATAACTCAAACGTGGATAAAGAGGGGATGGACCGCGGTGAGGACAGGAAAAAAAAAAAGGAAACCTTTCTTTTCCATTTAAATCATTTTTTTTAAGGTATTTTTCTCTCCTTCTCTACAAAATACCTTCTCTTGGGATCACGGTCAAGGATGCTTTAGGGTAAAATGTGCAAACAGACGGTGGCGGCCTTACGAAGAAAGGTGCTCAAGTGGAAATTGGCAGGGGCTTTAGACGGCACGAGACCAGGGCTTTCCCATCCTGAGGTAGTGTGATCAAAATGTCAAGTAGGAAATTGTTTTGTAACCGTGCGAGAGGGGTTGGTAATGGAAGTTTGAACAACGTTAACACTTAAAATTTCAGCAGAACCATTTCAATCCATAAATGTATAAAAGTCATTTTACGGTGTGCTTAACGGTCGGGACCAAGGGCTGTTATAAAAGAAGATGTTCACGGTGTCACTTCCCTCTCTGTTATCTTATTATCACATTTAAATCTCTCTGTAAAAGTGGGCTTGATACAGAACTTTATTACACATTCCAAGATGATTCATTCTGCAGAGAACTTCCCCGAGGAGTTAACTGATAAAAAGAGAGCACCCTCCCCTCTCACCCCTAAATTAATCCTGTGACTACAGAGTCTGGGATGGTGGCCCTCCTGTCTCAGGAATCTTAAAGGTCACTCTTCCCATCCTGCTGAAGGCCACTCCTTGCATGCAGTACCCTTGACTAACACCTTGGCCAATGCTCAATTTGCAAAGGCCTGGGAATAAAGAGGAGGGCAAAGGGGAAAGGTCAGGGTGGGAATTTGGTGAAGAGCGTTTAAAAAAATAAAATAAAATAAAAAATAAAAATAATATTAAAAATGGGTCACAATTTGCTGACTTACTAAACACATGCACACCACACTCAAGATAAATAAATAAATAAATAAATAAATGTAAAACAGTTCATTTTGATTGAGATTGGTGGTACACTCCTTTAATTCCAGCACTCAGAAGGCAGAATCAGATGGATATCTGTGGGTTCAAGGCCAGCCTATATAGTAAATTCCAGGTCAGCTATAGAGAGATCCTGCCAGAGGCAGGTGTGTGTTTGTGTGTGTGTGGGGGGGGGGGGGGGTAAGACGACACAGAGAAGGACAGAGACAAGAGAAAGACACAGAGAGAGACAGAGAGAGACAGGGAGAGACAGGGAGAGGAAGGGAGAAAGAAAGAAGGAAGAGAAGAGGAGAAAGGGGAAAAGCAGCAATCTGTTTTGTTTTGTTTTTGTTTTTTGTTCTCTTGTGGGCCAAGAGAATCTGATCAATAGTGTGGTAAACACCCCACCTTCCCACAGTTTGCTGAAGGACAAGGGGCCCCAAAGCTAACACAATCTCTGCTCACAGTGAGTAAATACTCTTTGCCTAAAAAGGGTCTTAAGTAAACATTTCCAGCTTTGTGGGCCAAACCACATCAGTTACAACTATTTACTTCTGCTGCTACAATGCTGCTGTAGCCCAGGGACAGACAAGGCTGTGTTCCAATATAACTTTACTCCATTTTCCTGTGGTTATGGAGATCAAACCCTGGGCAGAGCACTTGCTAAGCAAGCAATCACCCTCCCATAGAGCTACACCACAGTCAAACTTGATTAGAGATATTCCAATGTGAATCTCATATATTTGTCATATATTAAAAATTACTGGTTTCCTTTTAAAATATTTTGAGCCATTTTAAAATGTAAAATGAGCTCTTGATTTTCAAGCTGCACAGAGAGAGGCAATGGGTCAGAGTTGGCCCAGGAGCAAGGTAGACCAGTAATCCCTCTGCATCCTTGGTTTATGGTGATGGTGCCTTCTCTGAGAACAAAATGGCCCCATTTTCTCCAAATATATAAACTTAGTGATATACATTCTAAGTTGTATGCTCTCAACTGAACAGTAAGTTCAGCATGTTTCTCTGGGCAGAAAGTGGCTCTAAACTTTCTGAATGTTTTCTTTGGAAACAGTTATCAAGGTCTTTTCTCTTATTTACAAATAAGCAGAAGTTTCCAGAATTGGTGACCCTGGCACATGCAATACTAGAGACGCATGGCTTTGGCTTCTGAGATACAAAGCAGGTCACATTCCCTCTGGCCCTGGTCATAATCCCATCATCAATGCACTGAGGAATGTGAATGCAACATGCAGTCAAATCTGTGCCCTTCCACCTCTGAGGGTCTGGGCTAGAAACAGAAATACACACAGAAGTGAGTATTTACAGGGTTGGCTTCCCCTCTATCCATCAATCCTCTGGGGAAGCTGCTAGGAATAGCCGTGGGCACAATTAGCCCATGATCTCTGTCTAGCTGGAATGGTTT
The DNA here is from genome assembly GCF_978045245.1 of Mus caroli. Classification (NCBI taxonomy): domain Eukaryota; kingdom Metazoa; phylum Chordata; class Mammalia; order Rodentia; family Muridae; genus Mus; species Mus caroli. The sequence continues at coordinate 14,683,687 of NW_028227265.1, forward strand.
TACTGACGTAACTACAATATCTGTATTGTACACATTTCTGCATTAAACAAGTAACAGGCAGGTGCAATGGCTTGATGGGTAAAGCCCTTGCCGTGAAAGTCTGAGGACCTGATTTTGATCCCCAGAAGTCAAGATAAAAAGCCAGTTGTGGTGGAACACATCTGTAACCTCGGCATCCCTATTGGGAAATGGGAGGCAGAGACAGGAGAACTACCTAGAATCTTGCAGGCCAGTATAGGGTATACAGCAGGACCAGTGACATGCTGCTATAAGGTAGAAGAATAGAACTAAGTTTGAAAGGTTGTTCTCTGAACTCCATGAGTGAACCACATGTGCATTTGGGAAGGTGGGTATGCATGTACACACACACACACACACACACACACACACGTGTGTGTGTGTGTATACATATATATGTTTATATATATACACATATATACATGCATATATATAACTTTTAAAAACTAAAGTGTCTTTATAATATTTGATATATGTATGTGTAGACTCAAAAGATGACACAGATTATCTGCAATGGTTTTAATGAATGAAAAAAAAGTTTACAAATTGATTCCTTTAAAAGAGCTAAAACTTTCCTTCCTGTACTTGGACATCTGCACCTTGAGGGTATTTACAATGTTTCTTCTTGGATGTTATTATTATGATCCTCGGTGCGATGAACGCTGCTTCTGCTGAGGATGTAGCTGGGATGGAGAGTTGTAGGACCTCAGCCAGCTTCGTTCAGACCAAGTGATGGTCAAGGACTCCTTCTCTTTTTATCATCCGACCAATGTGGCCCAAATAGAGATTTCTAGGCAATTACTATGATATATGTGTGTCTTGGTACAAAGTTGAAGAGGAACATGAGACAAGAGTAGCAGGAAAGGTGAAAGCTTCACACAGCACTTTAGGTTTCATGCATGATCAACCATTCTGAGATCAACATGACCCAAACCACCCGAGGGAAAATGTGTTGGAGAGAAAGACACAAAGAGGGAGGAAGCACTTTGTAAGGTGTAACCGGCAATGCTGTGGAAGCACTGGACTGGGTCATTCCCTCGCTGAAGCAAGACTTCATTACTCTTTGAGGATGCCTAGCTAGACAAGAGAGGTGAGGGGTGACCGTCACATTCCTAAAGTGCCCTCAGACTCTGGGCACCTACACTGCAAGTAGCACTGACCTCATAATTTGTGGTTCATGAATTGTCAAGAAGGGGGAAAAGCAGATAAACATGGCTGACTGTTATGTAGATGCTAAGAATGGCCAGTAGCTCTCCAGGGTGAAGGCTGTTCTGTCATTCCTTTGAATTCTGTCACTCTTGGGTTAGGTCATGAAACCAAGAAAATAGTAGCAGCTGGAGACTGAATCTGTATTCCTGGTTGGAAGAAATTGAGAACAAAATCACCAGCCACACCTTTCTAATTCTCCTGGAAAGCAGAAAACCTAATGCAGAAGTTCTTATAGATCCTTGTACACTTGTTTGGCCCAGATCTTTCCATATGGCTATCCAATGTTGCCAGGAGCATTATGAAGTATCATGTTTCCCAGCCAAGCCAGGAGAAACTAGGCAAAAACACTTACTATGATGGGCGGTTAGAGAGGAGCTAACAAGGCTGAAGTCATGGAAGGCATGGAAACTTGTTCGTTATCTATGGCTTTTTTAGAGTTAAATGTACAAACAACTTGAGTGAAAAGAAAGAAGAGAATCGACAGTCCAAAGTGATTTCCAACAAACACTAGTCCATTTGCCAGAGCTAAGACCTGCAGTGCCCACTTCTTCTTGGGCGCATAGCTAAAACCATATTTTCTGGCCTCCTATAATGGAAAGAAATTCACCTCTCCTACATTTATTAGTTCCCCCAAATGGTCCCCTCCCTCCATTACTGTATGTGTTCTTGCTTCCAACACTAAATTCATACCCTCATACAGATAAGCAGGACAGTGGTGGAAAAAATGAGTGGAGGGATGCAGAGCAACAAGATGGCAGGAGCCTGGGTCCATAGGATGCCATTGTGAAGGCAGCTTCTTAGAAATCCAAAAGAGTAACTCTGACCCTCCTGGAAACAATGAACAGACTCTGACTGTATGTGAACCTCTATGCATGTGTGGGCTTGTTTGACGCTGCCTTTAGTAAGACATCAACCTAAAATGTGGACATTGCAGAGTTCCCGAGAATATTATCCACATATCAATGTTAATCTGGATCGCACATGTTGGTTTGCTTTAACTGTGTCAAGCAAACACCCAGAGGAGCATCTCTAGGTGTGGCCCAGCATCCGCTCACCTGATCTGTGGTTCATCCACCTGCAAGAAAGTCTTCTTGGGGAAAACATGGCCAAGCCTGGATGCCCACAGCATAAGGCAAGTCCATGCATTCTTCCTTACTGGGAGGAAGGCATGTCTTGGCAGCCTGCTCCATTCTTTTTTTTTTTTTAATTTTTAATATTTTTATTACATATTTTCCTCAGTTACATTTCCAATGCTATCCCAAAAGTCCCCCATAGCGCCCCCCACTTCCCTACCCACCCATTCCCATTCTTTTGGCCCTGGCATTCCCCTATATTGGGGCATATAAAGTTTGCAAGTCCAATGGGCCTCTCTTTCCAATGATGGCCGACTAGGCCATCTTTCGATACATATGCAGCTAGAGACAAGAGCTCCGGGGTTCTGGTTAGTACATCATGTTGTTCCGACAATAGGGTTGCAGATCCCTTTAGCTCCTTGGGTACTTTCTCTAGCTTCTCCATTGGGAGCCCTGTGATACATCCAATAGCTGACTGTGAACATCCACTCCTGTGTTTGCTAGGCCCCGGCATCGTCTCACAAGAGACAGCTATATTTGGGTCCTTTCAGCAAAATCTTGCTAGTGTATGCAATGGTGTCAGCGTTTAGAAGCTGCTTATGGGAAGGATCCCTGGATACGGCAGTCTCTAAATGGTCCATCCTTTCATCACCGCTACGAACTTTGTCTCTGTAACTCCTTCCCTGGGTGTTTTGTTCCCAATTCTAAGAAGGGGCACAGTGTCCACACTTTGGTCTTCATTCTTCTTGAGTTTCATGCGTTTAGTAAATTGTATCTTATATCTTGGGTATCCTAAGTTTTGGGCTAATATCCACTTATCAGTGAATACATATTGTGTGAGTTCTTTTGTGATTGTGTTACTTCACTCAAGATGATGCCCTCCAGGTCCATCCATTTGGCTAGGAATTTCATAAATTCATTCTTTTTAATAGCTGAGTAGTACTCCATTGTGTAAATGTACCATAATGTCTGTATCCATTCCTCTGTTGAGGGACATCTGGGTTCTTTCCAGCTTCTGGCTATTATAAATAGGGCTGCTATGAACATAGTGGAGCATGTGTCCTTTTTACCGGTTGGGACATCTTCTGGATATATGCCCAGGAGAGGTATTGCTGGATCCTCCGGTAGTACTATGTCCAATTTTCTGAGGAACCGCCAGACTGATTTCCAGAGTGGTTGTACAAGCTTGCAGTCCCACCAACAATGGAGGAGTGTTCCTCTTTCTCCACATCCTCGCCAGCATCTGCTGTCACCTGAATTTTTGATCTTAGCCATTCTGACTGGTGTGAGGTGGAATCTCAGGGTTGTTTTGGTTTGCATTTCCCTGATGATTAAGGATGTTGAACATTTTTTCAGGTGCTTCTCTGCCATTCGGTATTCCTCAGGTGAGAATTCTTTGTTCAGTTCTGAGCCCCATTTTTTAATGGGGTTATTTGACTTTCTGGAGTCCACCTTCTTGAGTTCTTTATATATATTGGATATTAGTCCCTTATCTGATTTAGGATAGGTAAAGATCCTTTCCCAATCTGTTGGTGGTTTTTTTGTCTTATTGATGGTGTCTTTAGCCTTGCAGAAGCTTTGCAGTTTCATGAGGTCCCACTTGTCAATTCTCGATCTTACAGCACAAGCCATTACTGTTCTATTCAAGAATTTTTCCCCTGTGCCCATATCTTCAAGGCTTTTCCCCACTTTCTCCTCTATAAGTTTCAGTATCTCTGGTTTTATGTGAAGTTCCTTGATCCACTTAGACTTGACCTTAGTACAAGGAGATAGGAATGGATCGATTCGCATTCTTCTACATGTTAACAACCAGTTGTGCCAGCACCATTTGTTGAAAATGCTGTCTTTCTTCCACTGGATGTTTTTAGCTCCCTTGTCGAAGATCAAGTGACCGTAGGTGTGTGGGTTCATTTCTGGGTCTTCAATTCTATTCCATTGGTCTATTTGTCTGTCACTATACCAGTACCATGCAGTTTTTATCACAATTGCTCTGTAGTAAAGCTTTAGGTCAGGCATGGTGATTCCACCAGAGGTTCTTTTATCCTTGAGAAGAGTTTTTGCTATCCTAGGTTTTTTTTGTTATTCTAGATGAATTTGCAGATTGCACTTTCTAATTCGTTGAAGAATTGATTTGGAATTTTGATGGGGATTGCATTGAATCTGTAGATTGCTTTTGGCAAGATAGCCATTTTTACAATGTTGATCCTGCCAATCCATGAGCATGGGAGATCTTTCCATCTTCTGAGATCTTCTATAATTTCTTTCTTCAGAGACTTGAAGTTTTTATTATACAGATCTTTCACTTCCTTAGCCTGCTCCATTCTTAAGATTCCGTTTTCCAGATCTCTTTACTATACCTCTTGCATAAAAAGGCCCGCTGCACACCCAGGATAGCTTCTAGGGGAAGTTAGCTTCATGTTGGATGGTTGATTTATGGTGCTGCCATCACACTGCATTATGGAGCTGGCCATCTCAATTGAAAACCTCGTCTCTATTTTGCTCCTTTTCTCTTTGCCTTTAGCTCCTTTCCAAGAGCTAACACATTTTATAACTTAAGAGTTTGGACCCGTATTTCCTTGTTTGCCCCCTTCTTAATGTGCAAAAAGCTGAGGAAGGGACATCTTTACAGTATCAGTCCTTAAATATTTTACAAGTAGACATTTTAGTGGGTGGTTTGGAGGCTAAATTGCTCTTCTCTGGAGAGGGCGTATACATCCCTGAGGGTTTACGTAACACAGTGACAGTGACTCCATGCCACCCAGGGTGTTCGCATCTGCCTCTGAAATCTAGGACTGAGTGGCATTGGGGCATTCACAACAGAGTAAGGCCAGCAAGACTGCACAGTTGTGAAAGCAAAGCAAACCTCCATCCCTCCATCGACAGGTACAATCAGCACAGAGGAGCCCGTTAGAATCAGTAGAGAGAAAGACACAGGACCAGGGAGCTTCACTCTTGAAAGGTGGCAGGTGATGAGAGTGGCCTTAGTGACCTCAGGAGAAAAACCCAGAACAGATCTGTTACACCGAGAAAACAGAACATGTATTGCTGCTGTGCCCCTTCTCGTTGGAGGAAACCTCGGTGCTTGGAGTAAACAGTACCACCATCACTTTGTAGATGAGGAGACTGATGCTCAAACCAGTTCAGCAAGGCATCCTAGGCAGATGAGCAATATAATATGCAGCAATCCGCACTTGTACTCACATGTGCCTTATTCCAAATTTTGTTCCTGTTTTTTCTTCTACTTACCGGAGTGTTCTTTCTCACTTAAAAGCTGGGATGGGTTGAAGTCTCAATCCCTCCCTTCTCTTCTCTCTCCTGTTATCATCTCTTGTCCTCTCCATCTCCTGCCCCTGCTCCCATGGAGCTAGGGGTCTTACTCTGCCACACAAGATATTCTCCAACGACTTGGTGTGACATAGTCCTCTTAAGTCCTGAGCAACTGGGACTGCTGAGCACAGCCGTGAATTTAGCTTCGAGATGTCTTTGAAGAGGTCTGAATGAGTGCCATGAGCTGGCCCTGTGAGGAACTGCCTTATACTGGCCGTGGAGAACAAAAGGAGGGGTTTAGAAACTTGGTTTGCAGTTGGCTGGTCAGTGCCTTCTCTGCAGAGTTACCTCTTTGGTCATGTAAGGGGAGGGGTAGGAGGAGGATCCGGTGTGGTCAGCTAGTAGGCACCTTGGTAGAAGCCTTAGCTTTGCGGGTCTCGTGTTTGTGTCCCTATGGAGTTTAAAGAAGAGGAAGGGCAGAGTGGAACTGTGTTCCTACATAAAGGAGTAGAATGCAGTCTAGAAAACAGAAACTACACAAAGAGGTAGAAGGACTGGCAAGATGGCTCAGAGGGTAAGGGCCCCTGAATTTGGTCCTTCCGCATGGTAGAGGGAGAGAACTGAACTCCAGGTCATCCTCCAGACATATGGCATGGCTCCTACCGATTAGATAAGTAAATAATAGAGGAAATAATAAACTATAAGCCTCGGACAAATGAATATCTGTTGTCCATGGAGTTCCAAGGCACCTAGAGGCCAGAAACATTTCCCTAGGCAGTGAGCACAGATTCTGAGAAAGGTGATTGTGAATTGGTACCATAGAAAAGAGGTGAGAAATTTTGTCTTTAAACAGAAAGGAGGTCCCTCTCGTTTAGAACTCAATGGTCTAAACAGGTATTAGAAAAACAAAACTCTGAAAACACCACCACCCTAGCATAGTGGCTCACACCACTTGAGAGGCAGAGGCAGGGGGATCTCTCTGAATTTGAGGTCAGCCTGGTCTGCAGAGCATTTTTCAGGACAACTAGGGCCGCACAGAGAAATCCTGAATTGAAAAGCCAAAAGAGAGAGAGTCAGTGGGGAGAGGAGAAAGTAAAAGAGGAGGAGGAGGGAGGGGAGAAGGAGAGGGGAGAGGGAAAAGGAAAGAGGGAAAAAGAGGGGAGGGGAGGGGAGAGGAGGGGAGAGGAGGAGAGGGGAGAGGAGGGGAGAGGAGAGGAGAGAAGAGGAGAAGAGAGGAGAGGAGAGGAGAGGAGAGGAGAGGAGAGGAGAGGAGAGGAGAGGAGAGGAGAGGAGAGGAGAGGAGAGGAGAGGAGAGGAGAGGAGAGGAGAGGAGAGGAGAGAAGAGAAGAGAAGAGAAGAGAAGAGAAGAGAAGAGAAGAGAAGAGAAGAGAAGAGAAGAGAAGAGAAGAGAAGAAAAACAAAACGCCAAAGAAGCCAGAGTGACTCAAGCCACAGAGTTTACATTCATGTGCTATCCCAAATGAATGCCCTGTCTAGCATATTCTAGTCTTGCCATAGTTACAGTGAAGTATGTTCTTCTAAATTCCTGGACCACAGGCAGGAAGCACCAGCATTCCTTTAAGCTTTTTAAGTACTAATTTCATCCCTTTCTTCCTTACAATTCCGAACAGAGGGGAACAGACATTAATTAAGCAGGGCTTTATCTCTCTCTACCCTAATGAAAGCCAAGTTACGCTTATATTTTTCCTAAGATTTTTCTTCCACTTAATGAAGACATTATCCTCGAGTTTTCAAAGTCATTTTACAAAAGAGCATTCAAGAGACATTAAAGTCAGTTTAAATGAAGAAGTCTTTTTGAAGTTAATAAACAATAAAAGAACAATGAAAAGAGACCCTTTGATCCTGTGTTAGTCCAAAGGCTTTAATTTCTGTTTTAATCTAGTAGATGAGTAAGAATTGTGTTCAGATATCCCTCACCTCTGGAATACACTAAGCTTAAACTGCAAGAGCTTTATAAGTCTCTTATGATATCCTTGCATGTGTGCACAGATGCAATGCTAATAGGTATATATATATATATATGGATGACTATACATCAATATATATTCATGTATATGTGTATCCCATAAATGTGCATAATCTATATCTTATTAACATAGATACAAAACATTCAAAAATCTTTTGTCAGGAAAGGGAAAAGACGTTTCAAAAATTATTTCTAGTCTACTTCTTTGAAAATTAAAAAAAAAAAAACGAGAGAGAAGAAAATGGAATCGTTGGCTTTGAAATTCACAGTAAGATCAAAGACCATAATGCACATAGATTTTTTTCAAGGTATACATTATTAATACCACAGGCAAACACATAACTAATCAATAGAGTGGTCAAGAGATAAGACAGGCACACGTCTCTGCGGCTGCGCGAAGCACCCACCGTGTGGGATGGGTGCCGCGTTCGTCTCTGCTCACCAGGCATCATCCGAAGTCCAACCATTTCTCAGCCGTGCTGTCACAGTTGGACTGTTCATCGCAGGTGGAAAAGGGGAAATAAACAGCTGAACATGTCCTCTTCATCAGAACATTTTTCTTTAGGCTCCCCACCCCGTTGCAGGGGCAAAATTCATAAAACTTAAAATTAAGCATTTTGAAGCATCTGATTTTGTGGCGTGTTAGTACACTCATGGAGGTGTGTAATCAACATTTCTATCTGACTCTAAATGTCCCTGTCACCCTCTGAGGAGACCTCAAACCCATTAGCAGTCTTCCCGTATCCCCTTTCCCCATGGCCTCTGGACACCACTCTGATCTGGATTCTGGTCTCTCTGGATTTGACTGCTCTGGATATTCTGCCTAAGTGGGATCGTATATGGGGTGATTTCCTGGGTCTAGGGTGATGTCCTCTTCTAAAACAACAAAGCCCAACAAAAAAACAACTCTCATTCTATAAATTACCTCTTCTAACAGAAAAAAAAAACCCAAATCTATGTAACAGACTATGCTTTCTTTAAAACAAAAACAACACTGCATGTATTGCTTATACTGAGGATGCCCTCTTATGAGGGACATTACTTATGAGGTTAAAAAAAGGAAGTTTGGAAATTCACCTACAATGGAGTGTGCAAATGGGGTCTGAGAGCAAATAGGTTGTATAGGTGGAAAATACAGCCATAGTCCGGGAAACATCAGATTAAGAGATCCTGGGTACACAGACGTCATTTTTTAAAAGGGATATTAGATTTAGGGATCATAAAACCAATAGTTCTGTATGTGTTTGTGTGTATGTGTGTAATATGTGCACACGTTGGGAAGGGGGTGTGCATACTCACATGTTTCCAGAGATAAGAGAAGCATGCTGAGGGTCCTGCTGTGTCGCTCCTGCCTTAGTCCTCTGGAACAGGGTCTCTCACTGAACTTGGACCTGAGTTGGCAGCCAGCAAGCCCCAGATTTCCTCCTGCCTCTGTCTTGTCTCGTAGCTGCTGTAGTTACAGGCACGTATACGGCCCCTGCCTGGTTTTTTATATAGGAGTTGGACATCTGAAGTCAGGTCCTCTTGCTTGCAAAGGGAGCATTCTTCTCCACCAGACAATCTTCATACCCCTTGCCCCAAACTGATGGTTCCTTAATAAGTGTGCTCTCAGAACCACTGTGGGACACTGCTCTGCTCGGTCTGTAGGTCTGTATGATTTCCAACCATGTTGGAAGACATGTAAGACGTGGGACACTTACTGCTTTTCCTCTCTCGGGCATTTCTTTCTTTCTTTTTTTCTTTTTTTTTTTTTTTTTTGGTTTTTCAAGACAGGGTTTCTCTGTGTAGCCCTGGCTGTCCTGGAACTCACTCTGTAGACCAGGCTGGCCTCGAACTCAGAGATCCACCTGCCTCTGCCTCCCAAGTGCTGGGATTAAAAGTGGTGCATGTGCCACCACTACCCGGCTTCTTGGGCATTTCTTGAGGAATCGACATGACCATATAGCTGAAAAGGAGGGTTGCAATGTTTGTCTCTCAGAATGCATGGGGAACCCCTGGGAAGTAAGGCCTCCAAGCAAGGGAGGGGCATTCTTCCCTACAGACGAATTAAAAAGAACACACAGTTGGGTTCCAGTCCAAACCCTGTTCTCCTCTAACAGAGCTGCCAGACTTCAGCTTTCCCAGTCAGTCAATTCGGGGGCCTTGAAGGACTAGATGGAGACTAGATAAGATGTGGGCACATGGGAAACACTGGGCATATTACAGACATTTGTCACTACTGCTCCAAATCAGCCAGTCTTTGTGGTAAGGTGCTTTGTGTTTAAAAATGGGAAAGAGATTCCCTTGCTGGGCAACTGGTAGGTAAGGTGCATCCAGGCCTGTTATATCATTTCCTGTCCCAGGCATCCAGATATGGCTTATCCTACTTAAACCGATGTAAGTGACAAGCTACGCCTTTCCTTTTGCAAAGGTTTACAGGCGTGCTTGTCTAATCTAGTGACAAGAGAGGTGACAAGGAGCCAATACAAATGACCAGCCATGGATTTATCAATAATGAGAGCTTCTCAGCCTGTCTGGATGACTCTGGAAACTCATATGAAGTAAAAACAAACCAACAAACAACACTTTATGCCACATCTCACGGGGACGTCCCCTGCCTGTGTCGATATGAACATGTACCCCTTGCTTTGCAATGGTGGCTCTTGTCAACTGCCTGGCATTTCACGGGGCATCTTAAGAATAGCTTCAACTGTCTTTACCAAGGATGGACACCATCTATATATACACTGTGAAGACACCCCCAGCACGTTTCCTGGGCAACATTAACGCAGAGGTTCTCATCCCTCTGGCCTGTGCAGTCTGGGTTTTCTGTCTGGCAAAGCAAGAGCAAATGCATTACTGCAGCAGGGAGCAGCATTGACAAGGGGCAAGTGCCTTGGCATGACAGTCAGCCTTCGAGTCAGTGTGCAACCATGTCACAGTACCCGGAAAGAGATGGGGTCAAAGTCCCTCCAAGGTGGTAGGCAAAGGAAACTGTGGTAGCATCCTGGGTGGGGACAGGCATAGGTGGCCAAGAAAAACACTGGGGTTGGGGACAAGACCTGGGGAAGCAGCCACAGCTGGCCAGGATGCCATCAGTGTGGTCCTTCCAGTGCCCTCTGCCTCGTTTCTCAGAGCTAATCAAGGGGAACAGAACTAGTCCTGGGTGGCGGGGCGAGTTTACAACAACTGACAGTAACTATAACACACGCCAGTTTGTATTAAGATGTTATCACACCTTTCCCGGTTCTAATCACCAATTATGACTCTATTACTCCTTCTTGGCAGTTCATCTGCTCCTGCCTCCGCTAAGGGCGACTTAGAGACGGACCTCTGATCTCCCAGTTCCACTTCAGTGAGCGCTCAGCACGGCGGCTGTCATCTGCAGACACTGAAGAGGGGAGGCATTGCTTTGGCTCGGATAACTATACCTGACCTTACAACAATTTACTAAGGGAAATACCTGCCTAATAGTGGCTGTGAGCACCGTTTCCTTTATGCTTGCCACTGCGCCGCAAATTAGCGACAACAGGATAAATCTATGGCCGGCTCACTAGACACTTCATTAAATCACTGTTCTCCTGCCTTGTAGCACGCTAATAGAATCACAGCCCTCGTTAGCTACTGAATAAAAGATCAATCACGGACTTTGAAAGCTCTTGCTACCAGCTTCCAGAGGAAACAAGGAAGGGTGAGAGGGGGAGAGGAGAGAGCGAGAGGAGAGAGAGAGAGAGAGAGAGAGAGAGAGAGAGAGAGAGAGAGAGAGAGAGAGAGAGAGAGCGATATTTAGGATCATCGCTGAGATTCTGAATGGCCCTCACTGCAAGCTGCTTCAATTACCTTTTCCACAACTGACTCCAAGCCCAATACTCAGAGGAACTTGTTAAGCCTGCTTCCAAGAGCAGAGCTCTAATATATGACTGCGAGACCCTGGTCAAAAGTTCATAATGTGCATATGTAAAAAGGTACTAAATTGCCTGAGGGCTAAAACCAGAGGAGTTTAATTGTAGCAAAATGCTGCAAATGGCCTGCAGAGGGTCCTTCTGTGGGGATGCTGCTGGCTCCGGGCTGATTGAAGTATGGAACATAAAAGCCTTACAACAATATTTCCTTACATGCCGGGGAGGCTGCCAGCAGTTGGTACTGCATGAATGTTACGGTGCAAGAAAAACATTTTCCACCCCTAAAATAAATAGAGTATTAAAAACTGCCCCGACCCATAATTCCAAAGCTTGATGGAAGGAAGGGAAAAAAAAAAGGAGGGCCCCTGCGATAATAAATAAGGTATAATTCACAGGGCATGTCCCATCCACTCCCAGGGTGTATTTACATGGGGCACATGCAATGAATTCAGGAAAGGGTTTTTGGTATGGGGATGGCTAAGATTTCTGAAAACAGTACTGGGTTGAAATAACAGCGGCTCCTGGCTGCCTTGCCCATCTCTAGGTTATACAGACCTGTGTGGGGAGCCTTGTGATGGGACCTGCTTGCTTTGTCTGTATTTCTTCTTGCATTAAATGAGCCCTGGAGTGCCCGCCGAGCCTACTGCTGGCTTCTCTGAATTTGTTTCTTGTTTGTATGTAGTGCTCTCTAACTTTCTTTCTCATCTTGCTCTTTCAGACATTATTAACCACCTTTTCATTTGGGTAAATGGAAGGGCAGAGGCTGTTGACAGGGAATGCTGGGAAAACCCCAGGCAGGCACAGAGCACTGGAGGAGATAGAATGAATTCAGCACGCAAACTAAGAGTTAGAATTCTAAGGTCGAAGTATTCCAGAGTTATGAAAGTTAGCATTTTAGCATTCGTACAGAGTGAAGGGTGTCGTTTTACGTGGGCTTCGGGAAATAAATCAAACTTGGGATTCTTTAGCATCAGGATAGCACCAAGCTTCCAGCAATGACTTGATAGGCTAATCGCCACCAACACAGGTGGACAGCCACTAATCGGAAATAAACATGGAGAACAGAGTGGACAGCAGCTGTGACGTGGAGTCAGTCAGGAAGCGAGATGGCCAACACTCATGCCTCCCTTGCTGTCTGAAGGCCCTGCTTCTCAAACCTTGCCCTCCAAGGAAAGCACTTCCAAATCTTCTCTTGAGAACTACCCAGTATTTGCCCTCATAACACCACAATTGAAAGCTTCTATTTACAGGGTCTCCAGAATGGCTCAAGGTCCACCCTATCTTGCTACAGTATCAGAGTGGTCCAGAATATTCTATTGTGCCACACGTTTAATACATGGTTATATCTAATGTACATTTAAATTTGTAAAAGAAAAGACGAAGCAGGTGACAAGTCACATCTGTCATAGGCCACACCTGCTTTCTCCCTATAAAATGGTGGGTAAGCAGGAAAGTCAGGCTTGTGCTGATTTCTGTTGAGTTCTCTGTCCGGGGAAGAGATGGAGTGGTCAGAAACGGCCTGATGATTGCATCCCAGAAGGCAAGATGGGGCTCATTCCTGCCACACAGCTCCTTCCTTATTCCTGGCCACAGAGGATCCCAAATGCCAGAGGCACAAGTCCCTCCCTCTTCAGCCGGAACGTCACACTGCTGCGAGTCCAGCTACCATGGTGCACACAGAGCCTGCAGTCAGAGATGGACTGGTGGGAGCCCAGGCCTACACGAGGAGGCTGTGCCAAGGCAGACATTGAGGAACGGCATCAGGACCCAGATACTTCAATCTGATTATCTGCTCCATCATCTAGCATCCATCCCTGGAATGAAGGCAGGCCCTTGGAAGCCCTGATTCCCTGACTTGTAAACTGGGTATAGTAATTCAGAACCTTACGTTGGTGGAAAGTAAACAGAATGGCTTATTTAGAAACAATTCTTGGTCCGTGGTCTGCCAACTCAACAAAGGCTTCTTCTCTATATTTTATTACCTATATGCCAATGAGAAATGATGCTAAGAACACTTACTGAGAACAGTCCAGACTAAGCAATTCCAAAGCATTCAATGCAGTTTTAAGGGAAAACACTTAGACACTATGAAACAGCACATTCCAGGAATGCCCAAGTTACCCAACACTGGAGGCCAATCTGGGCATGGAGACGGATGGGATGGATATAATGTGATCACGCACATTAATATTCATGGTCACAGGCTGGTGGTGACCCAGACCAGCATAAGCATGAAGATGCCTTGTAATTCTTTGCATTCACCCTTAGCCAACTCTTTCGAAACAACAGGAGATCCCAAGCTCTAACACCAGAATTCACAGGGCATTATTTTCTTCCCTGGGTTATGGGCTGTGGTGTGTATTTACAATTCTGCTGTGCTGCAAATACTCTATCCTCATCCCCACCTGCTGTATGAAAATTTCTTTAAAAGAACTCATTAAAAAAATAATAATGACTGTGTCAAGTGACACCAGAGAACAAAGTCACACAGGTAAGGCATTTGTGGGGGGCAGTGATAGACTGGATTTTTAATTCTTGCTGAAAATGCTGCTCTTTCATATCACGAATAAAAGGCTGAGCTGAAATGATGATGATGAGGATAATAATAATAATAAATTGTCCTGGATTTAAGACCATCAGCAAAATACCCCAATGTCCAGTGACTGAGCTGCATGGCAGACTTGCCTTAAGGGATACTAAGAGAAACAGCCTGTGGTGGGGTTACCTTCCCAACAAGCACGCAGTCTGGCTTTATGAATACCCTCCCCTCTGCATCACTGAGTGTCTAGCTCTTGGCACATCCCACAAGGATGAAGTCCTACACACTGGCTGACCTTGAGCAGCTGAAGACGGGTATCACACTTGATTAAAGGCGAGGCGGTCTCGGTACTGAGTGGCTGCTTTCCTATAGGAAAATTATTCTTGAATTTCAGCAAAAGACATAATGAGACATTTTTCTATCTTACATTTTTCCTTTGCTCTCTCTTACTTCCTTAATTATATATGACAATAAAAATATGTCCACAGGGCAAGCATATTTTATATGACTTAATATTTACCTGGGAAACTCTAAGCTCTACCATTCTCCTCAAAGTGTGGCACAAACACGAACAGCTTTAGTATTGGGCCCTGATAGTGTTGGAGATTTCTGCACTAGATTGATACAAAAACAAACAAAAGAAGTAAATAATATGCAAATCTAAAAAAATTATAAATAAAACAATAAATACCCTTTGCTGGGAGTCTGGAGAGACAGCTCAGTGGTTAGGAGCATTGGCTGCTCTTCCAGAGGACCTACGTTCTCATCCCAGCATCCCACATGGTGGATTCCAGTTGTTCATAGTCTTCAGTTACAGGGGATGTGATGACCTCTTTTGACCTCTGCGGACACCAGGCATGCACACAGTGCACATACGTGCATTGAGAGAGAACACTACACTAGCTATGTAAAATATTTTTTAATCCATACTGGAACTAGGAGGGTGAAAGCACTGCTAACCGCAAACACTCAGGGCAGCTAAGGAAATGCTCAATGATACGGAGCTGAAGTTTGGTTAAGGCATTGACCACACAGGTAAAAATTAGGGTGGGGAACAAACGTGGCCCTGCGAAGCTTCAGAACTGGCTAGAAAGGACCTTGGGCTGGGAGGTTTTCAGATAAAAAACTAACCATTCACGAATCTAGTAGGTACAACTTCTTGGGATCTCAAAATCAAACCATGCCGTTCCTTGTTTTCTAACTGTAAGGTCTAGTGGGTCATTAGGATGAATTGAAATGCAAATAGGTAGATGGTGTTATTCTTAAAGGTCTAAGCTAGAAGGCAAGTTCCTAGAACATTCATTGGCAAATGTAACAGTCCTCATCATTGGCACACACACACACACACACACACACACACACACACACAGGGGTAGGGGGGCAGGAGGGCAGAAGGGAGGGAAGGAGAGGGAGAGAGGCCAAATAGATACAACTAAACCATATATATGCCTTTAAGACTCTATGAGACTCTGTTCAGAGGTAAAGAAAACACAGAACAGAAGCAGGAACAGGTGAAGTGACAGAAACCATCTGTAGCCACAGTGTATGGCAAGGAGGATGAAGGTAGATAGACAGAATAAACCAGTAAAAGGTAGAAGTATGGACCAGTGTGTGTGTGCACATGTGTGTGCGTATTTCTATTCCCCAGACCCAATAAGAATACACTAATGTTTTCATCACCTACTCCTCCCTGAATTCAACTTCTCCAAGCTAATCCCACCCTCAAATTACACACAGATGAAACCTGGTTCCACCTATGGGAATCCATAGTATGGGTGTGAGTTTATACATATGTATTCTTTTTTTTTTTTTTTTTTTTTTTGGTTTTTCGAGACAGGGTTTCTCTGTATAGCCCTGGCTGTCCTGGAGCTCACTTTGTAGACCAGGCTGGCCTCGAACTCAGAAATCCGCCTGCCTCTGCCTCCTGAGTGCTGGGATTAAAGGTGTGTGCCACCATGCCTGGCTCCATATGTATTCTTATGCATGTGCTCAATTTTAAATATATACACTCATATTTTAATGTCAGATTGTCTTCACAGCATGAATGCTAAAATTTATTGTTTTTAGTTCGAATGACCACTGAGCTTTAAATGGGGGAGGGGAGAGTAAATGGAAGACTGTTCTGTTTGAATATGAAACGAACACTGAGAAGTAGGAGGGAAGAGGGAAGAATGAGAACCAGAATGCAGCCCTCAGGTCACAGCTGGTAAGGACATGTCACACACCTTTATCTCCTGAGACTTTGTTTGTTTGTTTGTTTGTTTGTTTGTTTGTTTTTTTTCTCCTAGAAACAAGGAGAGGAGAACCCCAACATGGAAAACCACTTGTGCTGCTGGGGTCCCCATAAATGCTAACAAAGCAGGTACTTCACAAAAGTGCCTGTTAGACTCTCATGGTTTTGTACTTGGGAATAAAACATTACACATGGGGAATTAAAGACAACAATGATACTAAGTCAAGAAAAGATGCAGCTAGAGGACAGATCAGCAGGTACGCATGGGTACTGCTCTCCCACAGTACTAGAGTTGAGATCCTAGCCCCACATCTGGCGGCTTACAACCCACCTCTAATTTCAGCCCCAAGAAGGCCCAAAGCTCTCTCTTCTGGTCTCTGTGGGCAGCCACATACACATGCACACAAATACATACAAACACATACGCATGCATAAGGCAACACAAAAAAAAACCCATAAAATAAATAAATAAATAAAAATAGAGGAAGAAAAGATTCTGAACCTCTGACTGCTAGCTTTGGTGGAATTCACCTTTGTGTGAATATGACACATCTCACAGTGACACTTGCTAATGCTCTTTACTCAAAGGCTGGTGAGAAGACGTTCCTCTGAGAGAATAAAACAACTAACTGAGCCAACAGGAAACTTTTTCTGTGCTGTATCTGCTGAGGAGCTTTAGTGGAAGATCCCATCCTGAGAGCCATAACAGGAGATCTAAGAAAAGGTGTGGAAATGCCTGTTACTGATGACAGTGACCCAAGGAAACAAAGGGTCCAGGTGAGCACATGAAAAGTGCATATATGCACACACATGCACTCAGAGGGAATGCTACAAGTCAGCCAGAACATACTTCGAGTCCCTTGTATACAGTGGAGATTAATATTGTAGGATGGGTACACACTGTGTGATGTTTCAACATCCAATAAACCATCCTTCCGGTAGTATCACCTACCGCAGTGCCTGCAGAAATGTTGCCAGACCATGAGGAACACGCATCTTTTTTTCTCCAAACAAGGCAAGCTAATCTTCCCAGGGGCGATCTGTCAATGCCAGGAGTGCTAATCTGATAGCTCCGTCATCAGATGGCATCGAGAATTTCATTACATATTCTAAGTCACGCTAACGTGATTTGCTAATGCTGGAATTCACTAAAAGGCCACGGCTATTTAAATAACAAACGGCCACAATAATGGTATACATATTAAAAAAATGACATGTGTTGTCTTCCACAAATCCTCTTCCTGGGGTCTTACATCATTAGCTAATAGTCATCAACACAAAGATCTATCAAGACGTTTTAGAGAGGGTACAGAGTCACATGTGAAGTCATTATTTGTAGAAATTAACAATATACCTATCCAATGGAAGAATATACATTAAATTACATTAGAATAATGTCGTGTGCTAGATCCATCAGACATTCTTCAGGTTAGAGAAATTTAATTCTACTGCATAAAAAACAGAAGACAGAAAAATATTTAGTTAAGCAATAAATTACACATAAGGATCGGCTAGCTTCCTTCCTGGTTAATTTACAGTCCACACAGGCACATGTACAGATCAACACATACATTCAGAAACGAGCATATCCCACATGTGTGCCTGCCCACCCAGTGCTCGTGGTCATACTATGCTACAAAATCTTGTTCCATCTACAGTTACTCCTGAGTGTCATGGGTGTTGGTTCTCCCACTTCTGTGCCTTCAATGCACAATGCCTCTTACATTTGTGCAGACTGTGGAGTAGTCTTGGGCAAAGCTATGGTGGCCATTCCAGCTCCTCTGATAGTATTGGAGACTATCTTTTGAGTGGTGGTAGACACCAGTCATCCCAGCACATGGGTGACTCAGGCAGGAGATTCTTAAGTTGGAGGCCAGCTACAAGGTGAGGCTATACCTCTAACATCAAGAAAATAAAGAGGATATTATCTTCAAAGAATCAAAAGTCAGAAATGCCTTAACTCCTGGCACATAGCAGGTGCTCAATAAAAGGTGGCTAACTTAAAAATTCAGCCACCCACACTGTCCCCTCTGCTATAAAATCTCTGCCCTCAAAGTCATCATCCTGACTCTGTCCTCGCTGTCACCACCCCCACTGTCCTCAACACCAACAAGAGCGAAGACCCCAAATCCTTCACAAAGCCTTTGGTGGTATCTGTTACCTATGCCTCTGTGATGGCCGGTGCTCTTAATTTAGAATCACCTAGAAGACAAACCTATGGGTGCAATTCCAAAGGATCAAAGTGACCATCATTTACATGTTGGCACCTGATTGTTATCCCAGGGCTGGGGAAGTGGAGACAGGAGGATCCCTGGGACTCGCTGCCCAATTGATGTCTCAAAAGGTTGACAGCCTATCTGAGCATAAGCTTCCAGGTCTCCACACACACACACATGTGTATGGACAGCACACACACTTGTACCTCCATATAGGCAGGCACACACACACACACACACACACACACACACACACACACAGAGAGAGAGAGAGAGAGAGAGAGAGAGAGAGAGAGAGAGAAAGAGAGAATAAAAATAGAACAAAATAAAGTATATAAGTACATCAGCTGCTAGTTTAGGCCAGCTTGGCCTATATAGAAAAGCCAGCCCAGGCTTAACTTTTTTAACCTGTCTCAAACAAACACAGAACACCAACCAAATGCTGGTATTATGAGTCATTAATAAAATACGCTTTTAAAAGCTTTCTAAATTTCTGAAGACAGAAATGGTTTTCTTAGAATCTCTAGTTTATAGAGCTCACTCTATCATTATACGATCTCTTTTGCTTAATGTGGCCAACACAAATGAAGATTCCAAAAGAACACATCATGATAAAGTGACTTGTGGTCTATATGGAGAGATCCTTGGCCAGGGCTGGTGGTACACACCTTTCATCACCAGCACTCAGGAGGCAGAGGTAGGTGAGTCTCTGTCAGTTTGGAGGCCAGCCTGCTTTACACTGCCCCCAAAACACGAAGTTAAACACACTAAAGACTGACTCGCAAATGGGCAGAGAGATAAGCACTCCCCAAAGCAAATCCTGTTGAAAGGTCATAATCAAATGGAAGGGGTGTGGTTGGTCCTCCGAGACATCCCTTGCAATTAGGGATGAAAGGGCACTCTGCCCCCCCCCCCCCCAGAGCTTCAACTCCTTCCTGAAATACACAGCATCCTTGACAACTGTTGTCTGTGATCTGGACCATCAGGAAAAGCCACTGTGGTGGCACAATTTGGAGCAAATGAACAGTTCAAGTTGTGCCAGGTGGCCCAGGTTTGAGCCTCGCCTTCACCTCCGACAACCTCCAGGTGCCCAATGTCTTCTCTGTTTCACAGCACACAGAAAGGCCTCCTGGGATCCAATTAGAACCTGGGGCCTCCTTCAGGTTCAAGGTCCATGCACAGCCCTTTCTGCTCCATCTGACTCCCATCTTAACCAAATGGAGACAAGCACACTCCACCCCCTCCCATCTACCTTGGAGACCTGGGACGCAGTCAGATGCTGGAAAGATGCTTGGTACAGTCAGTCCTAGTAAAGGCAAGGTGTTGGTATTGTCTCCCAGAACTACTTAATCAGCCGCAACTCTCAGGGGGACCCTCTGCTACAATGAATTAACAATTCAATTACATGTGGGAAACCTGCAGTGGTCAGGTGGAGCTGGAAAACGTGAGCTCAGTTTCTGATGGGTTTTGTTTGTTTGTTTTGGCTTTGGATCTAAAAAGGCCTCCATCACCCTGGGGCCAAAGATGAACCCAAGGGAACCTCTTCCTGCCCTGGTAAAGGGAGGGAAGATGAGACACGCCCAGGTAACAGGCACCAGTGACTCCGAATCAGGGAGCCCAGGAGAATGGGTGTATCCTTTTCAAGCAGAAGAATCCTGCCAGCTTCTTCCTGGGCCTTGGAACAAAAGGAGAGAAAGGAAGAAAGCTTACTGGAGAACATAATCCTCCCGAAGGAAGGATGCTGTAGTTGTTTTCTTTTGAACATCTTCGCAAACCCTTATAGGAAATCTGCTCGGGTTAACGGTGAGATCTCAAACACGCTAATTTCATTAGCTCTGTCTTTTATAGCTGCCAAGAATCAACATGGGGGATCAGTGATACAAGGCCCACACAGGAGCCAAGTGTCGATACTCAACTCAGGAGAGGAAAAACAGACTTACCATGTTCACCTGCCTAAGAATATTAAAATATCAAAAGGGTTTTCGAGTTCCCCGGTATTTATGGCTTTTTTTTTTCTTTCCCTTTAAAGAGTGAGAATACTATGAAAACATTATGCTGGGCTCAGCAGTTGATGGACGGTATTTTTTTTGGAACTAGCAAATATGCTTTTTATAACTTTTCTCCAAAACGAGGAACTTTGTAGCTCAAGTTACTTGGACACTGACGCTGTTTTTTCTCCGCCCCCCCCCCCCTTTTCTGATCAGTCAGACGAGTTTTCTCTCTGTTCTTCAAATAAATAAGATCCCCCAGCTGAACAAACACCATATATTCTCGGGGATAGCGCTGACTTCTCAAAGACCACTTCACTTTCTCTCTCTCTCTTTCTCAAAATGTAAATGATTCAATAGACTTAAAGAGACCACATCACAGGAAACGCAAGAAGCCAATGTTGGTCATGGGATTAACCCTCTGGCTGGTGCACGAGGGAGGAGAAAGCCTCCACTCAACAGAAATAAATGACTTGATATTTCTTGAGAATTCTGAAGATGACTGGATAAGATATTTTGTTAGGCAAAGCAATGGGTAGGTATAGGCAATGGAGAAGAAAAAAAGAAACCTTTCACATTTAAAATCAACTTACTTTTTCTGAAAAAAAGTAAAGAGCAATACAAAATAAATGAAGTTTTTCTTCTTTACTTAGTTCTTTGTTCAAATAGTACAGCAGCCCTGAGCAGTAACAACTGATCTTAGAGAGGGTACCGGGCCTTGGGAAGCAGAATCATACTCCTTACGGGCTTGAGAGTGATTGACAAGATCTATCTAGTTTTACTAAAAGAAATTAAGTTTCTGTGCAATTTTTAAATCCCTATCCGACGTCAGCAACGTGAGTTTCTTTGGGAAGAGAAAGCTGGCTGCCAGTTAAACCTCTACTAAAGCAACGCATGACGGTCCACATTTTTGCACTTGGGATGCAATTTGGGATAGACACCCGATGTCTGCATCCTTCTACCTTCTTTGTAAAACTTCTTATTAAGGGGCTCTGTCTTATCTCCCACCACAAAGCAGAAATGCATAAACCATACATAGGAAAGGAAGTGGGTGCCTCAGACCCTCTCTTGGTCCTGGAAGTGGTACAGGCAGAGGACAGGAAGGGTGTGATCAGCGGGAGTGGGAGGCGTGACAGAGGCATTGGCAACAAGTGCCATGGCTTCAGACAAGGAGCTCTGGGTCAGGGCCTGTGAGGGCCCTGACCATGGGAGTACAGTAACAGGGACGAGAGAGAGAGAGAGAGAGAGAGAGAGAGAGAGAGAGAGAGAGAGAGAGAGAGAGAGAGAGAGAGAGAGAGAAAGAATCAAACCACTTAACGAAACTCACACAGTAGTGGGTGGGCTGCAAGATATTTCCCCGATGCGCACTCCCCTTCCATCCAACCCCAGCACTCGAATCCCTGGACTCATATCTAACAAACAATATAGAAGGTGTCAGACCGTAGTTGGTCTGCAGGGGGTGTGTTTCTGCCTGGCTAAGGGACAATGGAGCCCTGTGTAGTCCTCACGATTTATACCACTGTCTTTCCCTGCCCCCCTGCACAATGTGTCTAAAGAGTTCTGTGTTCCATACCCGACTCACTGTTCAGTTCATTGAGATACTATCAGCTTGTCTTTAAGGTTGGACGCTATGTAAGTGGCGAAGACTCTAAACTTCCACTACAGAGACCAGAGATGAAGTGGTAAACCCTTAGCCGGCTCCTATAGAACATACCTTTCTTACTGCAAGAGAACAGAGTAGTTCTGAAAACAAATTGGAACTCGGGTTTGAGTCTTCTCTATTGGTGTTAGAAAAACATCACCTTACACCTCACGGGCAGGGGTGAAGGGGGAGGGAAATCAATGTATCCAGCAAGTTATACAGAGATTGGTGCTTGTGGAAGAACATTCCGGAAAATCATGGGACAACGCAAGCTCTGCGCATTTGTTTAATCGTGCTGGCCTCCAGCATCTAAACTGCATTGAGGCCAAAAATTACTGGAAAGAAGTATGAAATTGGAGAAAAGGAAGCTGAGGGGGAGGATCAAAGGCAGCCAGGGCTTTGAGTAGAGAATCGAGGGGAGGGCAAGGACGAGGGGCGGAGGGGCGGCGCTACCCAACTGCCAGTGGGTCTGTGGGAGAAAAGACGAGGGAGATAAAGCTGGTGGCTTTCAAATCTTGGTTAAATGTTCATTAAGTGATTTGTCACACACATTAAGGGCAGACGGTTGCTTTTCTCCCCTCGGATGTTCATTCAGGAACAAAGACTTGAAACGCCAGTCAGCCTGTAGAACTCGGGAGTATGCTCACACAAAGTAACCTCCATTAAATAGACAGAGAGAATTTCTCCTTAAAGTTGAGGTGTGTTGTCAGTAGGGACCAAGCAATTGGCCCCCAAAAGGTTGAAACTGACCTAAGGCCCTTAACTCCAGCATGATGGGAGATCAGGCGGCTGCAATGTCATCCTTAGCAACACAGGCTACTCGAAGTCTGCCAGGACTACCCAAGACCTTGTCTCAAAAACTAAGTATGTGAGTTGTACACCTTTAATTCTAGCACTAAGGGGGCAGAGGCAGGCCGATTTGGGTGAAGTTCAAGGCCAGCTTGGTCCACAAGAGGAGCTCCAGACTCCAGGTTGGTTGGTTGGTTTGAAAGTTTGTCTCAAAAAAAAAAAAACCCATAATAAATAGGCATAAAAACATTTTTGGCAGTGGGTAAGTTCATAAAAAATATATTTGACAGTGAAACATTAAAACCCAACGTGAGGCTCTGCCACCTACACTCCGAGTGGCTGCTTTAACTTTGGGTCTAGTTCATTGTGATGTTTGTTTGTTTTGATAACAAAGTATACAATAATTTTTTTTTTTTTAAAGAGAGAGAGAAAGGAAAGAAAAAGGCTCATCCAAACACAAAGAGTAGGGCGTGGGTATGGCCGGTATAGGCCGGTATAGGCCGGTTGGCAGAGCGCTTGTCTAGTGTGACTCCAGCCCTAGGTTTCATGCTCCGCACTGTGTGGCTCTGGCATGGTGATGCTCGCAGGCAGTCACTGTAGTTGGGAGCTGGATGCAGGAGGATTACAAGTTCAAGGTCATCCTCAATGATATAGCAAGTTCAAGGCCAGCATGGACTACATGAGATACTGTCTCAAACAAGTAAATTGCACACATGTAGACGTACATCCACATACACCCGCGTGCGCGGGCAAATGATGGCCAGAGTGGTCACATGCTCAGTTAGGATAAACGCTGGAGATGTGCTGTGCTGCACGGCGAGGGAACAGTGATGAAGACACGCTGAAGCACCAAGCTTCTGGCCAGCAGAGTGGAGTCCTCAGTTTGAATGCAGACATGGCATCATGGATCCATGGATCCATGGTATCCAAGGAACTACGCTGAAAATGCGCCAAACAGATGGGCAAAATAATCAGCCATTAAATAAGATAATATACCTTCCCTTGGAAGGTTTTTCACCCCTTTCACAGTCTCTTAGAATGAACAGCCATTTTGGTTAGAAGCCGGCCTGTTTCTCTGAATTGCTCAACAGAGTGCAACTTTTCATTTTCGTCTTTTTGAATCTCTGTTTCGGCATGCTTTCCCCAACACTTTGGGCTTCAGTCATTCTCTAAAGCACCTGCTTCTCTGCTATGTGGCTGCCTGCCGTTTGGATGACCCCACCTCCACACCATTCTTTTCCTTAGCAGCTTCCTTGCCCTGGGAGTTTTTCTTTTAAATGCCAGGAAAATTCTCCTCAGGCTTCCATTTGAGTCTACTCTGACCCCAGTTTTCCCCAGATCATCTAGTAACCATTAAGGGAACCCCTGCAAATTCCAGTAACATGGCCATCTATCACATACATGGAACTGGAAATGAGTGAGAATAGATTTTAAGTTCTTAACATGAATACACACATACACACACACATATATATACATACTCACACATACACATATATACATGTACACACAGATACATGTATCTGTATATATACCAACATAGACATATAACACACATACACAAACACATATGGACAAACATGCACACACATACACATACATAAACAAACATGGATATATGTACATGTATACACATATACATACACAAAACAAACATATACATATGTATAACATACACACACACACACACACACACATCATATGTGTTCATGCACAATAACCAAGGGAGGCAGAAAATATGTTCATCAGGGCAAACCATTCACCGTATGTGTTTATACCAAAGAGGGCCGGGGGTTGTATTTATCAATCACACACCCACAAAAATGAGTTGAAGCTGTGATGTATGGGGAAAAGTCACAGCAACTGCCCATCAAGTGTTGTGGCTTGGCTGTGAGGTGTCTCAACAGTCCATCCCTGGCTAGTGGCACTGGATGATAGGTTTTGGAGCCCTGGGGAGGGGATTACAGCCCACCCCTACTTCCACTCAAGTTCTGTTTCCACCAAAGAAGAAACAGCTGCCCCACGCTTACTCTGCCATGGACAGAGTTTGCCACCATGCCATCTAGGTTAGTCACAGTGATGCGGACCGAAGATAACACAGCGAGTTTCCATATGCAGCTGACGTGAAACCTTCACAAGGCCAGATTCTCACAACAGGGCAGTGATGGTTATCAAGTATCTATAAATGCTTGCTTCCCTTCATTTCCTCAATGCAGCCCATGAGTCCATAAGGTGGGCACAAGACCTGGTATTTCACGAGAATCTTTTCTTTTCTTTTTTTTTTTTTAATTGGGTATTTATTTCATTTACATTTCCAGTGCTATCCCAAAAGTCCCCCACACACTCCCCCACCCACTCCCACTTCTTGGCCCTGTCATTCCCCTGTACTGAGGCATATAAAGTTTGCACGACAAATGGGCCTCTCTTTCCACTGATGGCCGACTAGGCCATTTTCTGATTCATATGCAGCTAGAGACACAAGCTCCAGGGGAGTACTGATTAGTTCATATTGTTGTTCCACCTATAGGGTTGCAGATCCCTTTAGCTCCTTGGGTACTTTCTCTAGCTCCTCCATTGGGAGCCCAGCTGACTGATTTCACGAGAATCTTAATGAAGGTAGGAAACTTGCTCATGAGTTAGGACAGAGGGGAGCTGGTATTTCTAGAGCCGTCTAACTCTAGAACATCCCCTAACTGTTCTACAGCTCTCCAGATCTCAAAATAAATAATCTTCCTTCCAATCATGCTTTTCTGAGGGAATCCATTGTTGTGGCTTGGAGCCAAGTGCCTGGGGGCTTTTGGCTCTGACCCTAGCTACCCTGGATATGCTGAGGCTGTGAGACCTGGCCTCACCATTTCTTACACACTCTGAACTGCAATCCTTCCCCACCTCAGAGAGACTAGAGGCAAAGAGCCCACTACTGACCCTCCTGTATAAGCACACAGCATTTTTTCCTTTACAATGATGTGAGGGCAACACTGCCATGTTTGAATATCAAATGAAAGCATATAGGGACTCTCTTTTGAGGTTACAGCTGTGGAAAGGCTGGGAACTAGAACTGTTTGGACCCTGACCCTTTAGTCAACGTGGAGCCTGTGCTTTTGAGGGGCTCCGGGTACTTCCTACCTTTTTTTTTAATGACATCGTGTGACAAAACCCTTGTTCTAATCTGAGAGACCTCGAATGCTTCCGGGGAGAACAGAGTGGATAAGAGCAGAAAAGATGGAATATTCCAGAATGAAAAATTTATTAGGAAAGAATGCATGGCTGGGCTGACTAGAGCTGGGACATGGTCATGTGGAACCAAGAACCCAGGTACCCTCTGATTAATTCTCATATGTTCTCGTGGCTGCACTGTGGGTAGACAGTCTATGCCACTGGATGGCTGATTCTTCTATTTTACAAAAAGTCACTTTTGTGTTTTGTTAGCCTCCCATCCATCCGCCAGGAACAGGGACTATCGACTTAATTTCGGAGAGTGGGAGCAGGGAAAGATGACTCACAGACCAGGTCAGAGTCAGAATCCTCTTCTTATGGAGGAAAGAATGATACCACCCCACTTTGCTTTCAGAATGAGTTCAGGATACAATGATCACCACTCCTGCAGCCACTTCAGAAGCATGAAGTGAAAGCCAAGACAGCCTTGAAAGGCACTTCCCACTTGAGAGACCAAGCATACCTCTGGATGCCTCAGGGTTACAGAATCTATGAAAAAAATTAAATTAGACCCCCTAGATCTTATTCCAACCATCTTTTCATGTGAATTAAGAGCTCACAGCTCATCATAGTCACTGCACGGATACAGACATTTGACCCAAGGCAGGTTGAATTATTACAAAATGACTGAAGAGAAGCAGGGGAACGAAGCTTTAAAACAACTGCCTAAAGATTCCAAGTTCTTGGCTCTTTTGAAACCCGCCACATGCATGGGCTTGGGACTAAGCAAATACCACACACTTTAAAGCTCTGGAAAGCTGACTAATGAGCCCTAGGCTAATAATGATCACCTTCAGGTAAGAAGGCTGTAGGGAGGTAGCCCTCTGTAAGAGGAGAGCTGAGCCACTGGAGAAGCCATGGTGAGAAAGCTCATGTGTGGCCCGGCCACAGAGGTCCCCAAAGTCTACTTTCCTGCCATACCTTGGCTTGGGGGAACACAGAAATCAGCGAATTCCACCCATGCTTGGAAGGCTCAAAATGCTGTGATCAACAAGGAATATGGGTTTCCACGTTGCAGGGTGTGTTTTCTTTTCTCAACTGAAAAAAAAAAAAAAGAAAGAAAGAAGAAGCGAAGAAGGAAAGAAGGGAAGAAAGGAAGAAAGGAGGGAGGGAGGGAGGGAATGAGGGGGAAAAGAAAGAAAGAAAGAAAGAAAGAAAGAAAGAAAGAAAGAAAGAAAGAGAAAGAGAGTAAAACTGGAAAGTCCCTGTTAGTCCTTTCTCTCCTTGTATGGGACACGCCAATATACCAATAAGGATTCAGACGTGAGGTGGGTCCTTGAATACACCTCCAGAGTAGCCAGCTACAGGCCTTTGAGGGATGTATTTTGTTAAAAATAGTAATTTAAAGAACAAATCAACATTTATTAGGCCCTTCATTATGCTTTAAAGTTGTACGACTATAAATCACCAGGCTGCGGGTTATCCAAGGGCAGAGTTACCCAGCTTGGCACTGCGTAAGGTTAGGAGAACGCTATGTTGTGCTTTCTCTGCTTGTAATTTATAGCTCTGCAACGGGACCCAGCGTTGCAGGCCCATCCATTAGCCGGGTAGCCACACATCTGTTACGGCTCCTTACAATGGCAGCCTTTTCATGGCTACAGGAAGAGAAACCCAATCCTTTCAGAAGATCTACAAACTCAAGCCATTTAAAAAAAAAATGTGAACTGATAGGAAAACACAGTTCCCTAAAACATCTGCTAAGCTCTTGTTACCCCAACACATGATATTCTTTCCGACAGTTACCTGCCAACACAAATATTTGGTTGCTCCAAACACCCTTCAAGGCACGTGACTGTGCTCAACTTGAAATTTACATGCGGAGCCATAGAGGGCTGGCTTGGCCCCGAGACCTCTGGCAAGGAGGTTGTTTACCAGAGTTCAAAACTAATGTGGAAAAAAAAAAAAGAGGGGAGAGGGTCAAGAAGGTGCTGTCAATGTTTTAAAGAGGAAACATAGCGACACAATCAGACACACGTGGCGGGGGCGCTACGGTGTGTCTGACTAAGGAAATGGAGCCGGAAGGAGTCGGCGAAAGGCTCTGGAGGCAAGGATGGCATTTTCTTGAACAGGCTAGGTAGGTTTTTCCTGGCGCAGATGCAATTCATTCTGACCCCGCAGAAGTGTTGTGAGGGAAAAATAAAACAGGCAGATACCTGAGGTGTCTCGACGTCAGGTACAAGTTGCCAAGGTGCCCCTTAGCTGAGAGCTTCGAAGCTCTCAAACAAGACAGCACACACCACTAGCCATAACCACCCTGGTAAATCTCTTATGCCGTTAGATAACAGCACAGGTCAGGTTTATATTGATATGATGTCATTTGCACGCCTAGCCATATCATAGATGCTAACATCTAGCACACACATTACTATACATAAAACGCAGTTTAGAGGCAGAGGTGTCAACACAAAGCTCCATGGTGATGTGACCTCATCATGCGAACACTCTCAGCAAACTTTGGTTTCCTTTAAGACATTTTAGGGACTGCTACTGGTAAAAAAAAAAAAAAAATTCTTGGCTTAAACAACATTTAAAACAGTGTATTTCCATTTTACTCATTCTTTTTATGTTATCATAAATTCGAGGCGGGAGGAATAATCACCTCTCTCCCAGAACCCCTAGGACACTTGTCCTGTGGCCCTCTGGAGGAAGAGGGCGGCAGAGACATGACCTTGCCGGTAGGGGGCACTGTGCTGAGAATTAGTCCCCGTGAGTTTCTCATTAGTGATTATTATACTGCAGGATGCCCAAATGCAAAAATTAATTAATTTCAAAGTGATAATGCATTTACAGCAACAATTAGAAACGTATAACTGTAAAAGGGCAACATTTAAAAGACATATTACATTTAATAAAGTTGCACGAGAGCATCCAATTGTAAAATTACTGATCTGCAACAATAGTCCTTAAAGAGCCACTTAAAATAGCCCGACTCCATGAAGGGTGACCTAATTACGGTAACTAAAATCACCATAGTCACAGCGAGTCACAGCAAATAAAGAAGGGACGTTGATATTAAAACACTGCTGTTTAATGCTTACAGGGGCTGGCTGCAGGGAGGAGGGGGGCTGGGCTTCCTGAGCGCCAGGCAGGGTGGTATTTCTTCCTTCCTGGGCCTTGTACAATGGAGAGTATACCCAAGCTATGCCCATGCCACAGGGAAGAATGCTTTAAGTAAGGTGAGATGGGGAAGGAGCTCTGAAGGACAAATGGAGTCCTAGCCTAGAGAGGTATCTGGGCATCTTCTCTTCTTTCTCCTGGGCTCCCTCTTCCCTCCTCCCTCATCATGAACTCCCTCCTCCTGGAACTCCATATTCCCTCCTCCAAAACTCCCTCCTCCCTCCTCTTGAGCTCCATCCTCCCGTCTGAAGAACCCAACAATATGGAACTCAATGCCAAAATACCACCAGCCATTTAGACAGGTCACTGTTATCAAAGAGGACCTAAACAAGACTATGTGCTCCACAATCTTGTCAATCTCTACACCTAGGTTTGGAATCCTGGCACTCAGAATGCTAGCCAGGCCTACATAGTGAGATCCTGCCTCAAAAACAACCACATACACACAAAGAAAAAAAAAAGTCAATCGCCATAGCTAATGCGTGCTGACGAGATATCAAGGGCTGCTTCCTAATCAATCAGGAATAGGAGAATGGACACTCGCAGTCTCTAGGGTTTCCTTGAGACCAGATAGATAGGTCTGAGGCCACTGCTTCAGGTTCTCCTATGCTATTTTCCTGTCTTGCCAGGAATCTTCCTCCTGGAGTGATCAAGGTAGAGACAGAGCCATGAAACCTCCTCCTATACCCACCACCAGATTCCCTATTTATCATACTAAAATCACTATAGTCACAGCCAATAGAATTATTTCACTTATTATCAATTTTAGCCTGTGTCCCTTGTTATATCTGTCATCTACATTGAGGCACGAGAACTTTCTACACTCAGGTACTACTCACAGAATGGAAAGAAACTAAGGACAAAGAAAAAAAGAGGTTATACAATAGGTGCTATACACAGCACCCTGTACATGACATGTGTGACTACTGAAATGGAAACTGAACAGAATTCAGAATTTCCTCAGCTGTACAACATATATCAAGGTCTCAATTACTATAAGTGGACAATGGCCAGATGGTGACCACTAGACAAATCCTATGTCCTGGAGTCCGTTATTTGAGGTATAATGTGGCAGGATAGGATGTTTGAGACAAATTCCCTACCTTGTCTTGATGCCCACAGGAAACACTGGAACTTGATTAGGAGAAATGCTAAGGAGAGCCAGTTGTTCTACTGTGCCAGATAGCCAATGGCTGCCCTTGCCACCACCAGAAGGATAGCTGGACTTATATGCCTGAAGACCCAATTTTAATCATTTAAAAAAACCAGTATCAGTAACTGCCAAGGATCTATAAATTCAAAGGAAAATACTTTTATTATTTATGTCATGTGTGTATTTATAGAACATTCATATGTATGTATGTATGTATGTATGTATATGTGTGGTGGTGTGCACACCAATGGGTTCATGTATATAAATCCACTGCAGGATATTTGACCACATTGTAAAACCCAAGATTGTGCTATTTACTAGAAAAAGCTATTTCTAGTTGTGGTGTGGCTCAGTCTGAGTAGACACCTTTAATCCCTCTGGCTGGAATACAGACAAGCCTTTAGTGGACACCTTTCATCTTAAACAATGAAAGTAAAGTTAGTTAAAGTACCATGCCTGAAAGCGATGTCTAGTTGAGTGGCAGACAAAGTGACAAATCAGAAAAAGATTTGACAGAACAGAATATGGCCAACTCTCACAAGAAAAGAGAAGAAAGGGAAGCTACTTTGGGGGCAGCGCAAAGAAAGAAAGAAGACAGGAGGCAGTTTTACCAGACAGTTGTACAGAGTCAGATTGCAGAGAGAGAACAAGCTAGACATGGGTGAAGACAGAACGAGCCAGAGGATGAGAAGGAGCCAGAAGATTAGAACAGAATGACACAGTCAATATGAGGCCAAGCAGAGCAATTCAGTAAGACACCAAGAGAATCCAGATTGAATCAGTCTACAGGGAAAGGAATTTGAGCCAGAGCTCAGAAAGAACAAGTCAGAGGTCAGCTGATTCAGCAGCAGGGTCTCAGAGGCTGAGAACATTCTAGGCCTGGATAGGATTGTACAGAAGCTAGAGGCTTCCAGGACTAGGTGTAAGTTAGCAGACAGAGGCAGTAGGTCTCAGAGATGACAATTACTTCAGGCAAATACAAGTTACTTTTACATATGTCTGAGGTAGATGTTGGGTTCTTCTTTTAACACCCTCTACTGTATCTACGAGCTATCTATCTATCTATCTATCTATCTATCTATCTATCTATCTATCTATCTATCTATCTGTCTATCAGCAGACTTCTCACGGCACCTGGCACTTCAGGCCCTGAGAGATCCAATCACGGAACACTAACATTGAGGTTGCAAACACATAAAGCTACCCCCCAGCTTTCATCTGTCTTCTGGGAATCTGAATCTAGTTCTTAATTCTTGTTCAGAACACGCTTATCCCACTAAGCCATTTCCCTGGCCCTGAGCTCAGGAGGGCGGGCGACTGACTGAGGATGCTGTGTAACATGTATTCAAGTAACACTGGGCTAATGGAACCACAGAAAAGGTTTCACACACCATTGATAAAACAACCGACGAATATGTAAAATCTTCATATTCAGCTTTGTGAACACTTCAGTTCTAACCGCAGCGGTGAGATTCAGCCAAGAGAGTTGTCTTCAGGGATATGAAGGATAAACCACACTCTAGCCACAAAGCCTTCTCCAGGAAGGAGCTATACCCAGACCTCCATTATAAGAAGCATCTAGAATATCCGATACAAAAACCTCACCGAACCAAGAAGAAAAGTACCTACCCACACTCCCGAATCCACATTTTCAACTAACACAAAGAGCACAGCTAACACACAGAGCAAGTTCTATTTCTCAGTACTTTGTGAATCAAAGCAGAAATCACATTGAGAGAAAACAAACCATTATTGTGTCCCTCACCCCAAACCTCCAAGGTTTTCAGGTGTTCCCCACCTAACACGGACAACCAGCATCCATTATCCAAGCCAAGACTATGGTAGAGCAACAGACACAATCTAAACGTGCTGGAAGTATTGAAGAGCTTTTGCTAATGAATGAACAGGCTAGATGCTGTTGTACTCAATCCCAGGCCCACCACAGCCGGTGACAATGGCATCACAACTAGACATGTGGGTCTGGGTTTCCAGGCCCTTCTGAGACGCCGACTGAAGGCATCTGGGCCGTTCCAGAAGCCACACACTTACCATGGACTTGGTGAACGGCCTGGCCAAGGTGAACAGCAGCTTGTACACCCATGAGTTGCGATGGATGGCTGAGTACATCATGTTCCCAGGGTGCACTGCGTTGGACGTGACCCCGCGAGGGGAGAGGCGACGGTGCAGTTCATTGGAGAAGAGGATATTGCAGAGTTTAGATCTGTTATAAGCCAGCATGGCCCAGTAGTCGCTCCTCGGTGGAGACAGGCGGCTGAGGTCAAGTTTCCCGGAGGAATCGTTAATATCTGTAAATCTATGAAACAAAGAGCATGAAGTGGAGCACCGAAGATTCGGCTTCTCACAGGGCTTTGGATATTGTTTGAAATCTGACCGACCCATAGGGATCTGATCTAGAGTACCTCACAATCATGTCCCCTAAAAGCAGATGGTGACTTAACACACTGCCAATTAATTTGATCCAACGAGGAAGGAGAAACCTACACCCACAACTTCAGTAAGCAAAATAAACCCAAGGTTCACCGAACCTCCAAATATATACTTCAAGCCTGTAGCTGCAATCAAAAAGCTCAGGCAGGGGAATCATCCTGAACTTGGGGCTAGCCTGTGCTATCATGAGTTCCAACTAGGCTGAGTTTCAATGAAAGGTATGACATCAAAAGCCGAAATATCTCTCTTTCTCTCTCTCTCTCTGTGTGTGTGTGTGTGTGTGTATGTGCGCTCAAGATCTTCAACCATAAGTTCAAGCATAATTAAATAGAAACAAGCTTTAGATAAAAGGTGACTGCATTAGGGAAACAATATCACATTCCTAACCTTTGGCAGGGTTTTCCTGATTATTTTAGCCAAATGTAAGAGATCTGTGTGTTTCCATTTGAGCATCCAAGTTAATACAGACAAGCCATCTTGCCTCTAAGACTCTTTTCCAGATTAAAAATTAATGATCATAAAAGGGTTGTAACCTTGGTGAGGTGCCATCAGAAGTCTTTCATGTGTAAAAATTAAATGTAAACAAAGCCAGAAACAGGTTCTGGCTGAGTCTACCATTTTTTGAGTACAGGCATGGCATGGATACTCACAAATCAAAGTAACTAAGTGATGTTTTATAATAGAGTCTGACAGAGCCATTAAACACCAGCTGTGTGCTTCAGTTATACCTGCCTTTCTCTTAGTCAGAAAAGGAAGAAAAATAAATAAGGAAAACTGTCTTACAAAACACAGATCATAAGAAACAACCAAGAAAGAATGTTCTAGATATTATCATAGTTGTTTAAGGACTCTCCACACTTGGCTTCATTATGTTAACTCTGGGCATTGTAGAGGATCCTGGTTTTTCTTGATACTACCGTGAGGAAATAACATGGCCAGAAGGAGAGGTTTTATTTGGATTATGCTCATCACCTTAACACTGCTCATTATCAAGGGGAATCAAGCAGGAACTCACACAGGGCAGGAACCTGCTGGCAGGAGCTCAAGTGGAGGCCATGGAGTAGAGCTACTTACCGGCTTGCTCAGGCTGCTTTTCTATACAATACAGGACTACCACCACAATGGGCTGGGCCCTCCCCCACCAGTCACTAATTAAGAAAATGCTCTACTGTCTTGCCTACAACCCCAGCTTCTGGAGGTATGCTCTCTCCTTCCTCTCAGTGATTTTAGCTTGTGTCAAGTTGATATAAAACTATGCAGCGTAATTAACCATTTGTCAACCACACACTGTTAAGCCGCTACCTTTCCTTTCTCATTCATCCCCAAGATCTCTCAAGAAAAACACAAGTAACTTTAAGTCTCACAGTCTTTAAAAATACAGTCTCCTCAAAAATTCAATGTCTCATTTAAAATCCATAATCCCCTCTAAAATGTAGCCATTCATCTACGGGCTCCTGCAGAGCCAAAACGAAGTTAAATACTCCCATACTTCAAGAGCCAAGAAGCAGGGCACAGTCCCAATCTGAACAAAGCAAAACCAAATTCCAACAGTATAAATAACTCAGTATCCAATATGTGACATTCACTCTCTATCTTCTGGGCTCCTCCAAGGGGCTTGGGTCACATCTCAGTCTCCACCCTCTGCAACACACACAGCTTGTCTTCTAGGCTCCAGCTAGGTATTCGAGTGTCCAGACAATGGAGGACATTTCTCATTCAAGCCAGCACGGTGTAGTGGGGGTCGCATTCATGCAAGTTAATTACCCCTCTCCCAGGACTCAGTGACATCTACTTCAGATGCTGAATGCTGAGATTCTGCAATCTGCAAAGTGTCTGTCACCAAGGGAATGGCAGTGACAAATGGCAAGTGTCCCTTACCAAAAAATAAATAAATAAAAAAATCTGGGTCTGAGTCTTACTTTATAAATTTAACGCTGCCCGTGAGGATTACCCTCTCAAAGTTCTGGGTTACACATTTGTAGGCAGTGTCTCCTGGTGTTAGGATGGGGTCCCAGCTTCATGACTGCGGCTCACTGGGCTCATGTATACTATCTATTGCTTCTTTACTGCTGCAGATGAGACATTGGGCCTCACTGACCAGAGGCTCTGGGAGGTCCCATTTGTTTATGCTGCCACTTTTTAACTAAGTGGGAAGAGCTGGGCACACGTCAATGTCCATCCAATCAGAAGTGAAGGAGGATCCAGGAATGGCAACCATCGCTCCGGCTGTTCAAGAGGCAGCAAGGCAGCTAGCTCTTCAAGGACAACAGCTCTGACTTCCAGTTGAGTCTGGCAAAGCCAAGGAAGGTCTGAGCAGTGTCTCTGTCATCCACAGAGGCCAGCTGACACCTGCTCTCCAGACACTGAGTGGCCCTGAGGAGTCCCTGTCTTCTAAGTCCTAAGTCTCTGTTTAAGCCAAAACAATTCTTAATTCCAAAGATAAGATAATGAGAATGGATTTGCACAGACATCAGTTAGTATGTTTGAGGAGCAGGAATAAGCTTGCATGGGAAATTCTGCATGCGTGTAACTATGTGTGTGGTGTGTATTTGTGATGAAGTGTACATATGTGGCTGCGTGGGGGCACACTTATGATGGGGTGGCTTTTCTCTATGATTGCATGGGTCATGTGTGACTGGGATATATGTCTCTCTGTGGGCTCTGAGTGGCTTCCTGTGGTTGTGTGTGTGACTGTGTATGTGACACAATGTGTGACGGTGCGTGTGACAGTGTGCGTGTGAGGGTATGGCACTGTGGGTGAGATAATATAACTTTGTGGTTCTATGTGGTTTTCTTTTTCTGATTGTGCGTGATTTTATGTGTGTTTATGAGTCTGAGAATTTACATATGTGAGGTTGCTGGGTGGGGTACGATTGTATGCGGAACTATGTATGATGGTGTGTATCTACATGTGTGTGGTTTTGTGTGTGATATTCTACACATGTAAGACAGTGGGGAGGGATTGAGTGTAGAACTCAGGTTTGTGAGTGGTTGTGCGAGGTCCCATGTGCATGTATGCAGCTGTATGTGTGTGACTGTCCCTGGCTGTGCATACCTGTCTGTCTCCCCATGCTGCTGGGGCCTTTGGGAACAGTGCAACTGGCACTCTGTTCTTCTCGTTCTATTTTAATTGTTATCTGAAAAATTTCTACAGCGAGGAGGCCAAATTCCCATTTCATTATGATATATTTTAGACAGGCAGAAACTCAATTCACTCCGCTCAGACTCCAGATAAGTATGTAAAACACAGTGGAAAGAGAGAGAGAGAGAGAGAGAGAGAGAGAGAGAGAGAGAGAGAGAAGGCTAATAAATATTTCGCCCAAGGGCATCCAGTATGATATTTTCTGCAAACATAGGACTTTATTTTTCCCCTAACAGGGGGTCTTGACTCCAACGAAGAGATTCCGCCAAGGTTTATGGAGGTAATTAGAGAGCAACACTTGTGTTTTACAGTTTGGTTTAGGCTCCGGGTCCTTCTGCCGTGATCCAGTGCAGTCTGTGTGCCTGGCACCCATGCTTGCTCTCTGGAGCACAGGGATACCACAAGAGAGTGATAAACAGTTTGTCTTGTAGGAATTAATATTTTGTATAATGTTAATAAGAAGAAAGAGGACAATGAGAGCCAGTCAGCACACCCATGCAGGCCTTTCTCGCACACATTAGTCAGGCCTTGCTAGAAATAGCAATGGATCTCATTCAGACCAAGGTCTTTCCTTCCAGACCCATCTTTAAAATGAAACTAGGATGTGGATCTCCAAGTAGGCAGGAATTACACTGTGGTTCCAGTGAGAACAAAGGCGTCCCAGGAAAACAGCATCCGAGATGGAGCTGTACAGAGGGAAGGGAGCAGCTGACACCTCCACACCGTCTCCCATTAAATACCAGCTCATTTAAACATATCCCGTGGTGCCCTCCACATCTGGTAAGCGATTGTGGCTGGCAGATTTATTTCTAAAGCTCTCTCTCCTGCCTGCCCCCATGGTAGCCTCCTTCATTGCTTTTGGGGGGGGGCACTCCCTTTCTTTCACAAACCCAGTGTGATTTGCAAAGATAAGCCTGGCCAGATTTTGTTACTGCCTAATTACTAGAT
Source organism: Mus caroli (assembly GCF_978045245.1). Taxonomy (NCBI): domain Eukaryota; kingdom Metazoa; phylum Chordata; class Mammalia; order Rodentia; family Muridae; genus Mus; species Mus caroli. The sequence continues at coordinate 14,720,553 of NW_028227265.1, forward strand.
GTTTCGTGTCTTCCCGGGCGGGGGAGGATTATTACGCGAGCTTCTCTTTCATTGAAGCCATCATAAATTTTAAACTGGCAAGAGTAAATCTGTCTGCGGCGTGTCACTTACACCGTAAGCCCCTGTGTTTGGGAGTGATAAAGGGTTCAAGCTAACCCTTGGCTGGTCTCTCTCTTCAAAGTCCCAGGGGTTACATTTTATGGAAGTATGATTAAAAAGAGAAAGAGAGAGAGAGAGAGAGAGAGAGAGAGAGAGAGAGAAAACTGCATTCTGGGTCACCAAAAACATTTCAGGACTTAAGATGGAGAAGAAGAGGAAGAAAATAGTCCCTGGTACTGTATTTATGTATTTATTTATTTATTTGTAGCGGCTACTTTACCAAGAAGGCAAAGCTCCCTCTACCCCCAACAACCAAGAACACAGGGAAGCAAAGGAAGTCTCCCTCACAAGCTGTAAATCTTGCCTCCGAAGCCCCGAAAATCCTTTGTCTTTCCTCAGCACTTCAGAGAGTTGTTTATCCAACTCCCGCACAAATATGTTGAAAACACGGTGATGTTTTCAGATGTCTTTTTTGTCGACTGAATAGTCTAATGGCAATCAGAAAGCAACGCCATCTGATGTGTAAATTGAAATTCTAACCGAAAGAGGCATGGCCAGATTTCCAATCCGCGCTAACTACAGTCCTTTCCTTTCTGCAATTACACTGCTAATGTCTGCATTGAATTCCCTAATTTCTCATTATAAAACAATTGGATTTCATCTCGCAGCCCTTAACTGCGTTGTTTCCCCTGCTAGAATAACCGCCGCTCTCCTCTCAGAGAGACTTTGAAGTTGTTGAATTACAAATCAATAAAGGTCGTGCCATTCAGATTTAATCAATTATTATTCCATCTCTGAGTGAAATCAATGAGAAACCTGAGGTATAATTGTAAAATCACTCTATATTGCTCTAGACAGCCCCCACCCCCAACAATTCCCCAGGATCACACACCTGGAAGGATCTAGAAAAATTAATGAAGCCAGGTTGTGTACACTCATGTTTCTCATAGTGAGATTGGTCAAAAGTAGAATTGTTAAAAGATTTATTTGTGTGTGTGTGTGTGTGTGTGTGTGTGTGTGGTTTCTGGTGTCTGTGGAGACCAAAAGAGGTTGTTGCATCCTCCACAGATGGAGTCACAGGTGGTTGTGAGTCACCTGGCCTAGGGTCTAGGGACTGAACTTGTAAGAGCTTTTAAATGTTGAGCCCTTTCTCCAGCCTCAGTGCCCTGAAGGGAATTTCAGGTGGCACAAATGAAAGGACAGGTGGAAGATATGAAGTCAAATTCAAACCCACCTGTGGGACTCAGAAGAGACCACGATGACACGGGCGGGGGATGAGCGGCACAGAACATCCTGCAGGAGTTGGACAAGGTAGAAATGTCCCAGGTGGTTCACCTGAAAGGTTGTCTCCAGGCCATCCTTCGTGAGGCCCCAGGGGAGAGCAAACGTCCCTGCATTACACACAAGCACGTGAAGAGACCTGCACGAGGAGATGCATGACATCAGGCACAAATCGATGATATACATACAATCACTTAGGAACAACCCATTTCTCCGGGTTGTCAAGATGCCAACCAGTGAGAAACGAGACAAGGTGGGATGTTACATTGCTCCGAATGGGCTGTGACTTTGGGGTGCCAGCAACAAGAAGTTCCCAGGACGCAAGACACCCATGCTAACCTAGAACCATACGGGGTATGTCAGGATGAGGGTGGTTCGCTGGCGTTGAGACACACTGTCTCTGGTTAACTGTGCTTTCTAATACAAACAATTACTACTGCTTTTATGTTCAATCAAAATAGTCCACAAATACACACCAGGGGTCTTTTGATTTCTTTTCTTTAGGACACTGATACACTACAAGAAAAGCTGACACTGGGGCCTAATGCTTAGTGGATACTAAATAAATGGATCAAAGAGAATATGGTCTATTTACAGAGACGGTCACAGAGTATTTCAATACATTCATCTTAGGGATGGAGGCATAAGTCGGTGGAACACTTGCCTAGTATAAACTTAGACTTGGGTTCTATCCTCAGCACCAAATAAATCAACCATGTGTGTAACCCTAAGACCTGGGAGGTGGGGGCAGGAGAATCAGGAGTTCAGGGTCATTTCAGACTGTGAAGTGATTTCCAGGCTATCTTTGGGTAAATGAGAGCCTAATCTCAATGTCTGTCTGTCTGTCTGTGTGTGTGTGTGTGTGTGTGTGTGTGTGTGTGTGTGTGTATCTTCCTTTGGGATTAAATCTGAACCTGTAAGAAATAAGCCCGGGGATAAGAGGAGGTGTGCTATGAATAAAAATTTAACAGTAAATGTAACCCTTTCATTTGGATGAAAGCCCTAAATCCGAATAAATATATTTTTACTTCAAAGAAACCCTAATGAACAGCTATGACACAATGAGGGATCTTCAGGACCCTCTACTGTATCCATAATCAAAACATAAAAGCAACAAACCAGAAGTTAACTGCCCCATGGAGTGGGATGTGTGCAAATGGTAAGAAGCTGACAGCCCAATCGCAAGCAAACCCACTTTGTTTTGGAATCTGTTATGAAGCAAAATATATAATAGGATTGCATACATGTCAGTGGGAAAGAGCAAACCAGAATGGCAAATGGGGAAGCTGAGAAAAGATAATGACTGGGTGCCACCGTAGGAAGCCAGGAGAACAGGAGGAGGCTCCCCCAGCCAGTCCAGGAGTAACCCTGTAGATACCTGGGCTTCAGACTTTGGACTCCCAGCCCTAGGAAAGACTATGAATCTGTTGCTTTAAACCACCCATGTTGCAGTACTCTACCTTAGGAAAGCAACAGTGAATCCAGAGGCTCCTGGACCTTCCCAGATGAACTGAGGCAAGGGTCAGCATGTGTGACAATGTGTGTCACAGAGCTTTCTCCAAGAAAGGGAAAGCCCACCCAGGTGTGGTGGCTCCCAGCAGTCATCTCAGCACTAAAGGAGGTCGAGGCAGGTACCCAAGATGGGGCACACAGTGAACTCTAGGCCAGCCTGGCATACATAGTGCAATCCTATCTCAAGAAACCCAAGCCAAGGCTGTGGAGATGGCTCAGGGAATAAAGACACTACTGGCTACCAACTTGGATGACCCGAGTCCCATTCCCCAGACCCACAGGGTGAAAAGATAGAACAAACTCCTGCAAGCTGACTTCCCACCTCCACACCCCAGCCTTGGCACCCACCCACGTATACACATACACACCTTCTGAGGAAAGACACACAAATAAATTAGTACATGTGATAATAACATGGAATCAAAACAAAACCAGAAGCAAGAAAAAAAATCGGACTTCTCCATATGCAGTCACTGAGTAAGAAAATAAAGACTAGCAAGAGGTCTGGGGGGTGGGGGGAGGGTTAAACTTGTTTTTCCTTCTAGGTGTGTGCTAGTACTTTGTGTTTTTGAATCCTGAGATGTGACCGACGTCCATAAAACTCATTTGAGCGCATAGACCAGGGGTCTTAGTGTGTTCTGGGTTGAATATGTATGGGTTGCATCCCATCACCACATTCTACCTTTACAGTAACCGGAAGTACTAGAAAGCAACTTGTTAGCTGTTGGTAATTACACGGTGACCACCCATATGCGCTTTCTACTCTATGGATTTGTCTAACACAATCATCTCATGCAGCCAAGATAACATGGGATCCTTGGTGACAGTCATCTTTGACTAGGCACAATGTTTCGAGGTTTCATGCTGTCTGAAAAATGGACACTGCCCACCCTCCTAAGCCCGAGACCTCTCTGCTGGATGCACCGTGGCTACTTTGATGGGATCTCGGTTACTGCAGTGTTGGGCTAATGAGAATACCGCTGGTTACAGGCATTGCTTTGCCAGGTCTTCTGGAGACGTATTTGTTTATGTCTTGAGTATGTACTTGCAAATGGAACTGTTGGCTCACAGCATAATGCTGTGTTTAACTTCTGGGGAGGAATCAAACTGCTGTCCAAAGGGAGACACGTCCCCCACATCCCCACCAACCGTGCATTCATTACACACCCCCCACCTTGTGGTAATTCTGGCATTCTCACTGTGTGTGTGTGTCTCTCTCTTTCTTTTTTCTTTTTTTCTCTTTCTCTTTTTCTTTCTTCCTTTCTTTCTTTTTTCCTTCTTTCTTTCTCTCTCCCTCTCTTTCTTTTTTCATCTATTCTTTTCAAGTTATTTTTTTTAAATATTTTTAGATTATAATAGAATTACATCTACCCCCTTCTCTCTCTCCCCCCTAAGCCTTCCCACATACTGCTCCTTTTCAAATTCATGGCCTCTTCTTTCATTAATTGTTGTTATGTAAACACACACACACACTAAATACACAAATACAACCTCTTTAGGCTGAGTCTACATAATGTTACTTACTTATAGGCATGTTTTCAGGGCTGCCCATTTAGTATAACTAACTGGTGTGCTCTTCCCTGGTGAAGACAGTTTCTCCCAGTCTCTGCATTCCTTAGTTGCTTGTGAGTCTTTTTGTAGGACTGAGGCCTGACAGTCCTTCACTCATCCATGTTAGCATGTCTGTTGCTGGTGTTCTTGTTCAGCTCATATTTAGACAGTCCCACTGGTAAGACTTTATGGGTGTGGCTTCTAGTTACTCCCTTATCCCCTGGCTCTTCCGATCTTTCTGCCTCCCCTTCTACAATGATCCCTGAGTCTCCCCAGCAAACCCAAGTGATGACTTCACTGTGGTTTGCATCTGAATTTCGTTCCTGGCTAAGTGATACTGAGAATCTCTTTTTATGTGCTCATTGGCAGCTAGCATATTTTCGTGGAAGAAATGTGTGTTCAGCATTTATGCCCTCTTTGGAGCTAGCAGGTTTATCTTCTTATTGTTGAATTTTGAAATTTCTTTATATATGATGGATGAGCCCTTTCAAGATATTTTCAAATATCTTTCTCATTTTGTTTTGTTTTTAATTCCTCTTTTGTCCCTTGTGCTTTCTGGGTTGGACCTATCGAATCATTATTTATTCTAATATCATAAACATATTCTGATACCATATTTTCCTTCTGGGATGTAGTAATTTGAGCTTTTACATTTAGGTCACCAATTCCTGTTTAGCTCACTTTTGTATATGGTGCAGGAAAGCGATGTGACTTCATTCTTTCATGGTGGACACCCACAGGTTCTGGAACCGTTTATGGAAAAGACTAATCTTTACTCACCGAGTTACTCCAGCAACAGGGTTTGAAAAAATCAACCACATGAGGGTTTAATTCTGGAATCCCAGTGCTGTTCAGTTCCCCATGATCCATGGTCATGACACATCACACTGTTAAATTACTGAAAATGGGAAGCTTCACACTTTGTTTCCAGTCTCAGTTTGTCTGTCCAGTGCCTTTTTCATTCTCACGTGAAGTTCACAACCAAAACTCCAGGTCTGAGGAAAACTGAATTCACAGTATAGATCAGTCTATATAGAGGTATAGAAGGAATTTCATGGGGGTTTCTGCCCCTCTCCAGCCCATATAGCTCCTGAATAATAAAACCACACAGACACCTGGTGGTTTTACTAACAAGCTGTTCACTCTATGCTGGGCAGGTTCTGAGCTATATTAATCCTTCCATGCTGGTAAAACCCACATGAATGCCCCATGACTTGACAACTTAGTATCTCCTGGGCAGCTTCTGCTAGAGTTGGCTGTCCTCAGGGTGAACTTCTCCTGGCCACATGTTCTTGGTCTACCCTGCCCAATGGCGAACTTCTTCTCCACCTCCTCTTGCTCTTACCCTCCTGGTCCCTACACTGAATCTCAAGTCCCACCTTCTTCCCTCTCCAGCAAAGTTAGTGTCCAATAGGCGATTACTGGGGAGCATTCTTTACAGCACATAGGTCAGTACAATGCCCATGTCTAGACTGTAACCTGACCTTGGGATACTGATCTCAGCATCTGAATACAGGGCACCCAAGATCAACTCCAACACTGAGGGCTACTGATGTCTACACCACATCCTATATTCCAATCCATGAACATGGGCTATCTCCATATTCATCTGAGTGCCCTTTAATCTCTTCTAACAATATTTCATACATTCATAACTCTTGATTTTCACATTTATGAACATTTGTATGTTTCAAAACGGCTTCTCTATTTTATTTTTCTGCTGTTACTGCAAGCAGAATGATTTTCTTTAATTCCTTTGGAGCGGTATCATTGCTCCTACAAGGAAGCAAAATGGCTTCTGCATGTTGAGCAGTCACCTCACAATCTGGTTGAACTTGGCTGCGAGTTGTCACCCTTTCCAATTTGAGTTCATAAGATGCAAAGTGATTCCATCTGCAAGGGAGGCAGTTTTGATTTTTTTTTTCTTCCTTTCTAGTTTGGATGAGTTCTGGCTGCTAACACCCCTGTCCCATTTTTGGATGTTAGGGAGACATCATCCAAGCTTTCAGTGTAAGTATATCAGTGGTGGACTTTCTATAGGTACCATTAATGAGGTGAAGGAATAGCCTGAGTATGGTTTTTAGTCAACAAAGTGTACTGAACTATTTACAAATGATTTTTCTGTATCCATCCAGAGGCTCTATATTCTCCTGGTTTCTATTTCTTTCATTGATTAATTTCTGAATATTTACCACTGAATCCCTAGAGAGTCAGTCAGTATATAACCCTTTTGTTTCTACATTATTTCATTTGGTTGGCTGGTGCTTTGTTGAAGATTTTGTGTCTGTTCCTATGTGGTGCTGGTCCGTCGGTTTCTTCTGAAGGCTTTGCTTTTGACATCTAGCTAACACTGCCTTTTTATAGGAATTTGGAAACATTCCCTTCTCGCTCATGTTCTTGGCAAGGTGATAAAGAACTGATAGTAAAGTTTGGTTCAGTGCTTGGGGGGAAAGCATGCACAGCACAGCTAGAGAGAAGTATATCTGATAAATCACATTTTAAAGTATTCATGAAATCTCATTATCATGGGGCAATCTGGATCTTGTTAAGAGATCACGGCATTTGTTTCTGTTGCTTGATCTGTTTTCCAACTTGTCACCACTTAAAAATAAGCGTGGCGAAATGATTGTGGTCAGCTGTGTTTGTCCCGGATAACTTCTTTCTTATACATGGTGTGCATCATGGCTGTCAGTAAACAGCTCCAAATGGTGCCATTCCTTTCAGAAGACTGGATTTGAGGGCTCTGAGGCAGCGGCTTCCCGCTGCATGCATCAGCCTTGCTTTACACCAAAGTAGAGCAAAGTCTGTGCCTGAGAGGCTTACGAGCAAAGCAGACTCTTTGGAAAACGTGACATTAGGGGAAGACACACAGCGTATTATTACATCTGAGCTCATTTTTATTATAACTCTAATACTTGGTCAATTCTCCAAGCTGTTTTCTCCCCCATGCCCCTGGCCTTGGGATAGTCCGGTTAACATCCACTGAGAATTGGAGTACACAGGTCATTTAACTTTCATGAAAACTTTGGGCGGCGTTCATTCTTGTTGCTATTGTTCAGTCAGGACAGGTTTGTGAGTTACACTATTATAGAATTAGTAACAAAATTAGCGGCAACTTTCCTGAGGTTGGGATTCAAAGATTTGAGTCAACAAAAGTAAACCAGTAAACAAATGACTGGATAAGAACAAGGCAAAAGACGACTCCAGTTCGAATGCAGAATGCCACCCACAGCTTCGGGGTTGTGAATTTAGGCCTCAGCAGCAGCCATATTGGAACATTGAAGTGGAAACTTCTAGTTTCTTTGGAAAGTTAGTTATATCAAATAATGTTTTTCTGGGGCACACAGGTGAAAGGATGTATTGCTAAAGCAAATATGTGAGAGACTATTTTTTGGAAGCAGATACAGGTAAAGGGATATTTTGATATAGCAAACATGTATAAGGACGATTGATGAAGGAGTATAAATATAACCCCATGGACAGTGGGAGACAAGCACTGAGCATTGGTTTGGTTTGCTCTGCTTTGCTATTCTTTGATAATGACACGCATATATTGGTTTGACTTACATAGAGTTGTTGAGTTCAACTTGTGTTAACGCTGACATTGAGAAAAACTTGCCCAAGAATGGCTAGTGAGCTTCCTGCAGCTTGCTGCTTCCACATCCTCACCTCAGGCCAGTTGGCAAACTTGGGGGTTTCTTCGGGATTGAACTACAGCTGCCTGGTGTCGGCTTGCTGAAAGGACTGGACTGTAGCTGTCGGTTCGCTCCTGGTGTCTGCCTGCCTAGAGGACTGGTCTACAGCTGCTGAATCATATTTGATGTTTGCTACGGGACTGAACTGCTGCCCAAGAAGATCAAGCTGAACAGATCCATTTCCCCATATCCTAATAAGTTTTCTCCTCCACTACCTCTGCTGGGTGGTGGGCTAGAGAATAGGTTGAACCCTTATTAAATGTTGCAAAAGATGTATGCCTACAGAACATGGAGTATTTGGGGCACAGAGCCTAACTGGCATAAATGAGTGCTGGGTGTGGGCCCTCAAGGCTTACACAACCTGGCCCTGCTTCAGTGCCCATCCTCTGCTTCCTGCTGGACACACAGGGCCCAGCTGCAAGCAACATGGATTGAACTGTTCCCCCTGCCCCTGCTCCTGCCATGCCTTCTCTGCCTTTATGGACTGTAATCCCATGAAGAGCAAGTTCACATAAATCCTTCACCCTTCACGTTGCTTCTGTCAGGTGTTTTTGTCACAGCTACAAGTAACTAATCTAATATCCAAGCCAGGATGGATAGGTGGAAGTGCTGGCATTCTAGCCTAGGGCAGTTACTTTCTTAGCAGGTTCATGACCCATTGGTGAACCCATGTAAACCCGTTTCCTCCCCCCTAGAAACTTGGAACAGAAGACCGGAGCTTGCAAGTTGGTGATGAGCACAGCCCAGCATCTTACCAGCTGGTTGTAACTCTACACCATTGCCCTTTGCCCACAAAAAGAAAACCTGAGTCTGTGACTACTTGTCTTTTAGATGCTTTGAGGCAGAGTGACCATGGGGACTTTCAGTGGCCTGGCCGCGGGTCCTCTTCTAGGCACCTTTTGTCGTGCCGTGTTCCCAAGCATGGAAACCTATTGGAAACCTTAGTCTGGATGCACAGTGGATGTGGAGGACACATTAGCTCTCTCATTTCCATTCTCATCATTAATGTTTAATTGCACAACACCAGAGGCAGACTATGTACCTAGCACCGAAACCTTGTCACCTCTATTAATTAAAACAGGCTTATGGAATATGAAACCATAATGTGCTTGCCTTCTTTTTTTTCTAAATTATGAGGGTACCTAATTGGCTTGTACAAAAGGAAAAGTATTCTTTTAGCTTTCCTTTAATGAGGTTTTTATTATTCAAATGGTAACATTTCACTCGATTTTAACTAAAAGCCACGGCGATTCAAACGCGCCTTGGATGATGAATATTTACAGGCCATCAAAGAAAAGGCTAGATCAAACTAGAAAGATGGGGGTGGGAATAAAGACAGCATCAATGGAGCCCAGAGCAAAGCCAGGATCAAACTGTGAAGATGGGATGGAAGTAAAGACCAATTTAGGAAGCCCAGAACAGATATTATCAGTCAGCACCTTAAGGGGGATTTCGTCCTGACCTGGGCTCTGACCTGGGAAGGATGATGGGGGTGGAAAGGGCCACCATCCATGTCCAGCACTGGAGAATACGACAAGGAGAAACCCATCGCCTGCTCTCTGGTCTGCTCATGGAGAAACTGCCCACTTCTCTGCCTGACGGGTAGACCTGTGCAAGGCATCAAGCTCCTGCAATGGTGTTGAAAGGCAGCAGCCCCCTGCCCCCTCTACCTGGCATGCAGTGTGTCACCAAAGGACCATATAACAATTCTTCCACTTCCCTGGTAGGTGGGAGTCCTAATGATGAACCAGTGGGTAACTCTGTAGGTACCCTTCAGAGTGACCAGAGTGAGACTTCTTGACCATGCAGCCAGGCTCTCTCAGTAGCCGAGTTTAATTGGTTTGTTCTCCTAAAAGGAGAGCTGGTAGAGGCAGTGAATGGAAAGGCTGGGGTCCTGTCCAGAGGCTGGTGCTAACCAGATAAGGAATGGCTGAGCTGAGCTTTCGATCCCCAGAGCCCTGCCTGTCTCAATTTCAGACATTCTCTCTCTATTGGCTCATACCTGCTGTGAATTAACATCATCAAACCCTGCAGACAGGGCTGGGAAGAGACCAGCTCAGTTGGGAAAGTGATTGCTACGTGGACTTGGGGAATGGACTTATATTCTTATAACCCATGTCTCGGGGAAAACAGAGCCATAGTCCCCAGGTTCTAATCCCCAGATCTGGGCAGGCAGAGAGAGGAGTACGCTCCCCCCTCCCCAAGGCTTTCTGGCCAGCCAGCCTAGCCTACTCAGTGACTTCCAGGTCTGTGCCTCAAAAAGAATGTGGTGCTGTCTTCTGGAGGTGACCTGTTCATTGTACTCATGAACTATGTGCAGCTATGGTTACCTGAACAGAAGCAAGCCAACAAGCTCAGCCAACACTCCAACAGGAAGTGCTAAGTGGAATTATAGGGAACAAACAGAGGACACCATGGGCAGAGCTGGACAGGTTCTGGGATGTGCACGAAAAGTAGGAGAGGATTGTTAGAGTAGATATGATCAAGATACATTGTATATGTGAGTGAAAATGCCAGAGACAAAGTAAATGATGTTTAAAAAACTGAACAGAGCCAGAGGAACGACACCTGAGGCTGTCCTCCAACCTCCACATTCTCACACACATTACACTGGAGGAAAATCACTGGAGGAGGAGAAACAAAGAAAGACAGAGAGGCAAGAGGGCTAAAAAGACAAAGAGACACCTGAGGTTAGAGAGCAGGTTTGCGTTGTAACAGACAACCCTCTGTCTGCTCACCCAGTTTAATTTTCCAGTGCATGTGTCCGTTCTCTTTCACTGCCCCCCATGCACCGGCTATTGCCAAGTGAATACTGTCCCCGCACTGTGTGGACTCTTCCAGCTCTGCCCATTTCATGTTTTGCCACACTCTTGTCCTCCCAGGGGCTATTCTGAAGTCTCATGGACTCTTGACCATTTCTTTACCCTTGATGCTCAGCTTGAAGCTTAGTGGGCTCTCTTTTCAATGGTTCTTATAGGCTTTGTCTAGACCTTTGACCAGGTCAACCCAGTAAGACCAATAGAAAGTCAAGAAGAAAGAGGAGGAAGGGGGAGGAGGAAGAAGAGGAAGAGAAGGAGGAAGAGGGGGAAGAAGAAAAGGAAGAGCAGGAAGAAGAAGAAGAGGACAAGGAGGAGGAAGAGAAGGAGGAAGAGGAGGGGGAGGAAGAGGGGAAGAAGAGGAAGAGGAGGAAGAAAAGGAGGAGGGGGAAGAGGAGGAGGACAAGGAGGACAATGATGACAAGGTGTTGGACTTAATTGCCAATAAAAAGAAGCACAGAACTGGAAATCTGGATACCCAACAAATTCCTGTCTTTTAAGTCCTCAATGAAGGTCAAACTACCAGGGATGGTGATCTTAAGTAGAGCCAATCCCATCAGTACGTATCCTCAACACATCCACTTCCCTTCTCAACTATTTCCTTACGTCTGAGTGTTGGGGGAGCCTCCCTACCAGTACCTAGGAACAAGTGAGCCACACGTAGCTCACCCCCACATTTACTGTAATGACCAGTTTCTCAGGCGCAGCCTGTCCTGGGGGGGAGGGGCTATTCCCACACCTCTTCACACTTTCTACCATGAGTCATAGTCTGTCTGTGCCACTAGACACCAATGCCCAGGAGGAGGTAAATCTGTTCTCAGAGGGCATGGCATGCAGTGAGAGCTGAGCCTTGGGGCTACAGAGATGGCTCAATGGTTAGGAGTACTCACTGCTCTTCCAGAGGATCAGTGGTCCATTCCCAGCACCCACACTAGGTAGCTCAAAACTCTTCAGAACTCCAGCTATAGGGGACCAGACTGTGTTGGTGTAACTGAAGCTGGTTGTCATTGACTGATTTAAAAATCTTTAGGATTAGACTGGATCACTACAACTATCATTTTACATACAAAATAAACATAGCTTTGCAAAAAAAATCAGCACCTATACACATGAGCACATAACCACACAGACAGACAGACAGACAGACAGACACACACACACAATCATAATAAAAAATGAGCCTTTAAAAGCAAGTAAGCTGAACGTATGCATCGGAACTAATGCTATATTCTTTATGACATTTGGTCCCTGCAAGATTTTATAGGCATGTTTGGCAATATATTACCTAAAAATGATTTAAGTTGGTGAATACAAATGGTCAAAAATGACAGTCATTTATGCTCTGAAGACAAGACTGATACATCATGATTCCAGGAACACAAGAAGACCCAGAATGTCAAGTGTGAGAAAGGAAGAAGAATGGGGCTTTAAAGGAGTCACAGAGCAGCAGGGGCCACCACCATGAGGAGGTGTCACAGTGACGCTGTGAAGGTGAAATAGCACGCCTGACAGATGAAGTGCGGTGTTCTAGGTTAAGAACTACCCTTCTAGATGATGCTAGAGTTGTGACTTTGCAGGGTCCCATTTCAGAACAAACGAAAGAATGACCTAGATGGAACACCTGGCAAAAGGAAATATATTCCACTTCCTTCTAGAAACAGAATGTCAGACCATCTGGGGTACTGCTCAAGTGAGCTACAAGAATTCATACTATTTGGAAATACTGTGAAATTTGATGCAAAGGACATATGGAGCCGTGTTCCATTAAGAAACCCATTTGGAAGTCTTACTTTGTGACTAGCAGTGTGTTCTGCCAGAGAAGAAAGGGGTGAGGGAGGACTTTATAGCATTACAAGGTGGGTCCTGGCTTAAATTAACATCGCTGGTTTGCTCTGAATTCATGATAGGCAGCAGGAACTTGGCCACAGTAGTTACCTTCTAGAGCTGCCTCCACCCAGTTGAAATTCTCCATGCTTCTGGAACCTGCCCAGACCACAGCTATGCAGTGGACAGGCCATGGATACAGTTCATGAGGACTTAGGAGAAAATATGAGAAAGATTATTTAAAAAAATTATATTGTATAATGCATTGGATATATATGTAACTGGCTTGTCAGAACTGTAGTTTAAAGGATGGTCTTACAAAAGATTTCTTTCAAGTCTTGGTAGCACTAAGTCTTATATAATAGGATACAGAAGCATTGATTTTATAATAATCCAGATATGACGTTCAATTGATTTAATTCGAGAAGAGTTGCATTGTAACAGAAGTACTTACTACTAAGGGTGTTATTCAGAAAGAACAAGCAAGTAGCGAATACCTTTTACACAAGTCTTCCACGGGAGATGATGGACAGTTTATTGAGGGGCGACTGAGAAGCAGAGTCTCTAATTTAGAAGTGTGTGTGTGTGTGTGGTAATTTTTTCATGAGAGAATTCTTTTGATTGATATAATTCCAGAAAGCCAGAGAGACTACGTGACACAGAAAACGGTGTTCTTCAGCCTGGGTCTGCCTCTCATCGGGCAAGTGGAACTTAGAAGTAGTAACACACTGAGTTTCAGCTGTGTCTCCTGTAAAAGCGATTGGCTATACCCAGTGTGTCTGCTATTTAGGAGAAGTGAAAAACTACACACGGGATCTGCACAGATGGATCAATTGTTAATAGTGCCTACTGCTCTTCCAGAGGACCTTAGTTCAGTTCCTAACACCCCACAATCAGGACACTCACAAATGCCTATGTAACTCCAGCTCCTCGGGAATCCAGTGGCCTCTTTTTGGCCTCCTGGGGCACTGCACATATGTGTTCCTTCTGGCCCCAGACACATACACATACATATAACTAATGATGATAAAAGTAAGTCTTAAGGACAACCGTGTACGATGTTTCTGCATTGACCTTAATGGGGAAGCTGCCTACAGCAGGCGACTAACCTTTTGCCCAGTGTCTTGTTTCTTAGACCTGGGACTCTCCACTTTGGGGAGATGGTACCCACCAAGAATGCATGCACACAAAATACATACACAGATGCTCTCCACATTCCCTAGATTGTTCCAAGTGCCCTCACTCGGAGTCTCTGTAAGATTCTCTCTATAGATAGGGCAGGAAAGAAAGCAGGCAAAAGGGGCCATTACCCATAATACCAAGACCAGCTTGGGTGGTCAACGCTCATCAGCTGTGCTTTGGGTGGGGCACGGCCCTAAAGACATCAAGAACCTGCTGGACACCACAGGCCATTAACACAATAATTAGCCAGGGGTGGATTCTGCTGTCACAATAACTTAGTTACACTTAATTACTATTTTCTTTTTGTTTCAGCTGGAATAGAGAAAACAATCCAGGCAATCACCAGGAGGAGAGCAAAGCTCTGCCTCTGTCCCCTGGAGACCGACGGGAATTTTTCATTTCATGCACCATTTACAACTTCTTAGAGTAGATTCTGGAACGTCGGTACATTAGCAGAAAATGAAAACACTCTTGTTTTGGTGATTTTCTCAAATTTTTGCCTCCTGTCCATTATCTTGATTGGATTTTTCCCGTCCCATCATCTTAAGTCCCAGCAGTGAGATCGCAATCGCATTGATTCTCAGGCAGGGGTGTCAAGCACAGTGGCACCCACGTCTTCCCCAACACGCTGTTCTAGGGGAAAAGGCATCGATTTGATAATTGAGCACTTAGGCAGATTGGCATAGTAGTAGCTACAGTGCAGGCCGGACTCTCTGGTGCAGATTCTAGCAATTTCCAAACCTGCCCTAGGCACTTAAGCACTTTATTGTCCTGTGTTCCTGCTTCCAGGGAATATTTTATAAAATGGAAAATCAATGATTTGCAGAATATGGAGAAGTAGGGAGGGAAGGGTGAGGAACAGCAGCCTGGACCACTCACATCATCTTACGCACACATTAGAACACAACTTTCAGAAACTGGGGAGAAAGGCAGTGTCACCAAGCCTCTCTTGGTAGAACCCCATGGGTTCCTAGGCACAAAGGAATTGTGATGTCTTCCTAAAGAATTTTACTTACGGTATGAAAATCACTTGGGAGGCCACAATGGACAGTGGTAGATTCCACAACTCAACTCACAGAACACAAATATCATCAGTATTAGGTAAGAGGGAGGGCACTAGTGGATGAAGGACACTTGGCTGGTGTGATTCAGTGCAAAGCAACATTTCCCCATGAGCCCCATCTTCCTTATAGCCACAGTGGACTTGAAAGCCCCTAAAATAATACCAGTGTCCCTCTTTTCCAGGTAAATTGCAACCTTTAAGCATTTCACTTTATTGACAAGTGCGTAGAATAAAAGGAATGGCCAAATAACTAGATGGCCTGGACATGCATTAACATTCCCCCCTAAAAGTACGTTTTGTGGATATAAAGCAATATTGAGCATAATGATCCATTATTTATAAATTCCAGGTGACACCACCTTGGATGGATAAATTCTGGTAGAAATTCATAAGACAGGAACACTCATTTATTTATTTATTAAAAAAACATTTATAGAATAGTTGAAAACTATTGGTTGATGATTTCATTAGCATGATGCAAAGAGAGTATATTTAATACACACTCTGAAGTTCTCTTGTGGGCAGAGGGGAGAATTTTAATAAGGAGCCATGGAGGTGAACCTGTATGGACAATAGGGAAAGAAATAGTGTGTACCATGTACTGAAGCACATGGTCAAGATGGTCAAGTCCGACAATACAGCACCTCATGCACTTTGTACATTTTCCTCGCCAATGACGACTCTCCCCTCTGTTTTGCCTAGAGATATATGGAGCTATAATAGAGTTCAGAAAGCCCCTGACAGCTATGTGCTGCCATTCAGACCTGGGAGATTCCATGTTATGATAAAAGTTAATGGACTCTGACATCCTCTGGGACTCTGCGGGCCCTGGGAATATCTAATGACGAAATACAGCCATGCCAAAGAGCAGCATGTGTCCGGGCAGTCGACGATGGGTTTGTAGGTGCCTCCCTTATCACCCACCAGGTTCGAAGTGGCTGAACCAGCACCAGTGCCAAAAGGGAGCCAGCACGGAATGGTTAGAATTGTCTCTGGTGTCCAGAGAAGATCAATGAAGAAAAACACTTTATAAAACAATGAAGTGGGATTCAGCCAGACACCTTATTGGGATTTTTTTTCCCCCTGCAGGGAGGACATCAATAATAGAACACTGGAAGGATTCTACTCAAATCTTGCTTGGTGAACCAATGAGTTTAGCTGGGGTTACTTTTAGAATATGGGGGACGGGTTCCTCACAGGAGCATAGGCATTTATCAGAGGCTAGACAATTAAAAAAAAAAGTTGGTCACCCCGTGTTTATAGCCTGGGGAAGGGGTGGAGCTTTGGATGCTCTCTCACCCAATAACCAGGAACCACTTAGTATCCTGGGGAGCGTGTTAGAACCTTGAGAGGACAAACATCAGTGGGTCCAGCAGCTCCTGGGAGTTCAAGTTAGGCAAAAGCCACATAGAATATGGCAACATGCCTCTCACAACACAAGAAGACATCTGTCTTGGTCAAGGTTTGTATTTCTGCATGAAGCAAGTTGGGGAGGAAAGGGTTTACTCAGCTGACACTTCCATCACCAAAGGAAGTCAGGACTGGAATTTAAGCGGGTCAAGAAGCAGGAGCTGATGCAGAGGCCATGGAGGGATGTTACTTACTGGCTTGCTTCCACTGGCTTGCTCAGCTTGCTTTCTTGGACTACCAGCCTAGGGATGGCACCACCCACAATGGGCCCTCCCACCCATGATCACTAATTGAGAAAATGCTTACAGATGGATCTCATGGAGGCATTTTCTCAAGGGATGCCTTTCTCTGTGATAACTCCAGCTTATGTCAAGTTGACACACAGAACCAGCCAATAAAACATCTAATCTAACTTGGGAGGAAGAGGAAAATGACAGCGAGTAGGAAGGGACAAAACCCAACAATATACCAAAGAAAGGGGCAGAAGGAGCACAGTAGAAGAGGGCCCAAGGGAGGCTATGCTGTCTTCTCACCGTCATAGGTACTTCTAGAAGAGACATGAATTGGCATTAAGCTGATGAGCTTGCTCATCATATATGTATATGCCCTCCTTCCATGGAAGTGTGAAGTCTGAAGAAGTTGCCCAAAAAAACCGCACACAATCACAAGATGTAGCTGTCCTTCCATCACTCAGAAGGCCCCAGAAGGAATAGGGCATTCCCAATGAAGGCCAGAAAAGGCTAGGATTGGTAAGTAATAGACAACCGCAGGTAGCTCCTGCCTGCCTGCCTGCCCAGGGCTCGCTCGCTCGCTCCCACACTTCCCAGCCACATTCTAGTTCCCCCTGACCACCAATGGAAGGGCTCTGTAGAACTCTTCCTACTTCCACACCAGGGAGTGGTTTCACCTCCGTGGCTATGTTAAGAGGTTGTGGAAACTTTAGATCTTGGGACCTACCTGGCAGACGGAGGTCACTGTGCATATAGGCATTAAAGGTTATGACCATGCCTGGTTCTGGCTCAAGCCCCTCTTCATGGTCTGTCATAATGTGAGATGCTATGACCACAAGCACCCAACTGCTTCAGGTGCAGGCACCCCAACCTGCCTTCTGTGACATAAGACTACCTTTAACTATGAGCCAAAATGAACCCTTCATTCTTTAGCTGCTTCTGTCAGTAAAAACAGCTACCATCAGAGCCCTGTCCCATCGTGTGGGGCTAGCCATCAGAGGCCCCGTCGTGTGGGGCTAGCTAGGTAAGCATCCTAGTCTTCCTTGCTCTGAGCCCCTAGAGCCTCTGCCAGCAGAAGTCATGGAGGAATGCTGGCTCAAGCTAGGCCGATGCTTAGCTAATGCTTGTATCCAGAGCAGCACCACCTGTTAATGGAATGGCACCATCCAGTCAGCGGGGCTTTCCTACATCAATGAATAATCAAGCTAATCCATCCCTCCTCACCCCCCAAACACACACACACACACACACACACACACCCCAGTCTGACTTGGGAAATCCAACTGAGACTCTCCTTTCTCAATTGACTCTGAGCTGTGTCAAGTTGACAAAGCTAATGGGGGCTTCTTCTTTCAATCTGTCTATCCATCTATCTACACCCAAGGGCCACAGGGCAGAATGGCTAAGGGTGGCACTGGTATATTCATGTTTCTTAAGGATTCCTAGATGGTTATATAGCAGCCAAGTGGAAGAATGGCTGCATCCATCTCTTCAGACTTTACAGAACGACCGTAAGCAATCCAGGCACTGCTGTCCTTTGAGGTTAGAGACATTCTGCTCACTGTGACTTCCAGAAGCCACCATTTGTCAATGTACCTGTTACACACTCCTGGGACAACCAGATACATCTTGTTGCCTGTTTCTGGTCATCAGTGTGTGGGTTATGCCAACTTGAGTGTGCCTATGGGCTTGTTCTGAGACAGGGTCTTACAATATAGCCTTTAGCTAGCCTGTCTGGTACCTTTTTCTTATCACGAATCAGTCGGCTGCTACACTACAGCGCCAGGCCAAGTAGTGAAGTGAAGAACTGGGGCTACTAATTGAGAAGACCTGTTTGTGTTTTTGAGAGACAAGGTTCTGAATCGATGCTTCCAAATGAAGAATAGAAAGCACGCACAACACTCAAAACAGGGCGGCACATCTGCACGTGGATTCTTCCTTGGGGACTTTCGGGAGGCAGCACTGGGTAGCACAGCCGATTTATTTCAAGTGCACATTCAAGTTTTTAGGTTAACAAGAATTAACTTCTCAACAATTGACTGAGGAAGAAAGATGCTCCCTTGTTATTCAGATGTGTTTAAGCACGGTGTCTCAATGTGTCAGTTATGTAAACATGGAATCCTGACCTGACAATGGGGTTGGGAAGAACTGTATAAGGGGAAGTGTGGGAAGCCACATGTGCCTTTGCAGAGTGGCGCAGGCTACTGCTGGCCACCATGCATAAGTTTGGGCAAACAACCAATGCTTACTTATGCAGTAAAGTTTTTCGCCAAAACACTGCCTGGCCCGGGCATGATAATGAGGCTCTGCAAAGTGCTGAGAGAATAACCAATCAGATGTGAGACATGCAAATGAGGTATGTTAATGAGGTACTGTGAGATACTGAGAGTAGCCAATCAGATGAGGAACATGCAAATGAGGCATAGTGCATAACCAATCCGGGTGTGAGACACACCTCTCCTAGGCCTATATAAGCAGCACCAGTTCTGAGCTCGGGGTCTCTTCGCCGCTACAATCAAGCTCTCCCAATAAACGTGTGCAGGAGGATCCTGTTGCAGCGTCCTTCTTGCTGGCCAGTCAGGCGCACGCAAGAGGGAAGAAATCATATGGCATTCATGAGCCACGCTTGGAGCACACGGCTCAAAAACAGATGCTAGAGTGCATTTGCGCAGGTCTCACATAAATCTAGGGCTCCTCGAGTGACCCAGTATTAACACTGCCATGGATTTGCTGCAAAGCTGGTAGGCTAGGTGGTCTCCTTAAGGGTCAAAGAACAGGTTTCACAGGCTGAACTGTGCCTGGCTGGCGGCAACACAGGGTCCATAGCCAGATCAGGGAGCTTCGACTCTTTGATGCAGTTACATTGCCACAGATTCCTAGGAGGGTACCTTTAGTTTGTTTGTCTAAAATAATCATGGCAAGTACAATTCCTTTTTAAAAGCAGTTTCTGAGGCTAAAGAGATGGCAGAGTGGTTAAGAGGACCTGCTGCTCTTGCAGAGGACATGAGTTTGTTTCCCAGCACGCATGACAGGCAGCTCACAACTGCCTATAACTTCAGTTACAGAGGATCCAACCCTCTCTGCTAGAACCTAAGAGCTTCTGAAATTGTGGACAGAGATCTCCACTCCCACCCTCACATATACACATAATTTTTTTAAAAAGATCTTTAATGGCTATTCCCCAAGATGTAGACACATTCCATCTTAACACTGCACGAGGCACGAGGGGGATAATCCGTTCAAGAACAATGAATGGTAGAGAATCGGTGCCTAACAGTCAAGTTTGGAATTGCAGATGGTGTTAGAACACAGCAATGGGCAGGTAGAGACAGTAGGATCAGGTGTTCAAGCCCGGCCTGGACTATCAAAAATGTGGTTTCAAAAAGAGGCCCCCAAATTAGCAAACAAAAAAATGAATTTTCTCCAGATGGGTCCATATGCCTCCAGTTTGTCATCCTCCTCCCTTCCCATCCATCCATCCATCCATCCATCCACCAACTGTTCTGTACTTACTGTAAGGCAGTGATGGATATGACAGAAGACAAGAATAAGATAGACAAAGATGAGGATTCTGTACTGACTGAACACCAGACACCAGGCAGAATATTGTGAGAAGAGTGTGCTATCTGATCCTCTCAACAACCCTAGAGTGCTTTGACTGTCTCTCCTCATATTCATCCATGAACTGACTTGAGGATCACAAAGACAGAGTAACCTACCAAGGTCTTCATAGGCAACAGAATAAAGACACAGAATGAAGTCAGAGACAAATCTGAGAATGGTGCCTCTGGTCCCTGGGGCTTGGTGTAACAATAGCAACCAAAAGTCAACACAGAAAACAGGAAACATCCCAAAGTATTGCCTGGGATGACTGGGTGTTGTTGTTGATGCTCTAAGACAGTGGTACTCAACCTGTGGGTCATGACCCCTTTGAGGAGGGGTGTCACACATCAGATATTTATATTGCGATTCACAACAGCAGCAAAATTACAGTTATGAAGTAGCAACAGAATAATGTTGTGGCTGGTGTCCCCATAACACAAGGGACTGTGTTAAAGGGTCTCAGCATTAGGAAGGTTGAGAACTGCTGATCTCAGAAATGAGCTGTTGATACAGAAGTGGAGCTAAGGAGAAAGGAAGGAAGTGGAAGGCTCTGTAGAAACCCATGGTCATGCCCCGAGAAGACAGGTGGGTATGAGGGGACAGTATGAGGTAATGGCTAGAGCCAGCATGCAGAGCCTAGGGATGTTTCTACGAGTGTGAGATACAGAGGCATAGGTTTGGGGGCAGGGGGGAATCAATAAAGACACAAGAAATTAGACCCGTCTCTGAGACCTGAGCAGGCAACATCAGTAAGCACAGAGGCTGTACCTCAGTCAGCAGGATGCCCCTGAGCTGGTCAGAGTCAGAGCTGAGTTTGCATGTGAACATAATGGTTCTGTTTCAGAGGTGTACATAGCAAAATGACCCTTTGGTCTTCGTCTGTCTACCGATAAGCATCATTTTGAAGACAGGTAGGGACTGGGGGGAAATGAACACTGACATTTGGAGTAAATGTATACCTTCAATGGTTAATGAAAGCAAATAGCTGCCGTTTCTGCTTAAGGGGACTCCATGGAAAGGCACCTCCTAAACATTTGGAAGAAAATGGTTTGGGTACTTTAATTGAGGGGCTGAGCCTCAGCTCTGATGGGCCTGTTTAACCTCCTTTATAGGTAACTCAGCAAAACAAATCTCCTCTCAGTGATAGAAAATTTGCTTCACAAAGCATCAACTCTGACCTTGAGGTGACCTTAATAATCATCCCAGTAGGCAAGGGCTGTCATCCATCCAATTAAAGGGACAAACCTCCTTCCAGGGGCAGGGGCAGGGCAGGGGGTGGGGGGAGGTGTGCTACACAGTGCTTTTCCCAAATAACTTGGGTAGCTCTTATTTTCCAAATAGTTGAGGTTGCTGAGCTCCGTGGAGATTTGGGGTTAAGATCTAGCCTCACCTACCAGCTGTTGGCTAGGAGGACCTTAAAAAGGAGTCTTAAATCTCTTGACCTGTAAAATGTATTATTTGTTGAACTGGGTACAAATGGGAGATGCTGCAGTTCTTTTTGCCTTCTGACCCCTTAGCTGTATAAGACTAAGAACTGATAAACAGCAGCCATCACCAATATCATTCTATGCCTTCAAGTTCCCACTACAGCTTCGGGACCTTCCTTATTTAATGATATTCAGGGTGTTACCTGGACACGGGGTGTTTCCCATAAAGAGGTATTTCTCAGAAAATGGTACAGCACACCATTCTACACAAATTTCTCCTTCTCCCACATAAGTATCCTGAGGCAGCTTTTACAGAATGATGAAGCTGACCACGAAAAGATTAGCTTTATGTGTCGGCCCTTCATAACCAGTCGCGTGATCCCTTTCCTAAAAAGGGGGGAACTTGTAATAGACCTGAAATTTAAATCTAAATGCAGCTGATGTCCCAAAACCTGTTATTTATACTAAAGGAGGGATTGTGGGCTATTGTCCCATGGTTAACATGGTGTCCCTACAGAGAAGTCTATCTATGGAATGTTTCTAGGTAAAGTTTTATTGGTGTATGCTGTTCATGGTTGTTCTGTCAATAAAGTTTTATTGATACATACTGCCCACAGTTCTTTTAACACTAAAGTTTTATTTGAATACACTACCCACGGCTGTTTCTATGCTACGAAGGCAAAACTGAGTTCTTGCAAAGAGAGTTCATTCAAAAAGTATTCACTTGCTGGCCCTTTACAGGGAAATGTGCTGATTCCTGCTTTATCCTGCACTAATTGACATAGGCTGTTTGTTTGTTCGTTTGTTTGATACAGGATTGCTGCATGATATTCTTTTGAAATGTAATTTAATGTCATGTAAGAAGATTTTCACCTAAAGAGCTAAGTAGGAAAAAAAAAAAAAGTAAAGATTTTGTAAGAGACGAGCTGTTACCTCTCTGGTGTTTCTAGATCTATTAAATGGCCTGTAGTGTGGTTTCTCTGTGTTTTAAGCTGGAAAATATATAGGGTAGAAGAACAATGAGTGGGTAGGCTTCGTCAAAACGTGCTGGAACCATCCTAACAGAGACCAGAATGAAGAGCATAAGCTGCAGGGAAAACCAGGCTCTGTGCTGTCTTTCCTGGGGTTCACACTGGGCAGAAAGCAAAGCAACAGGACCTCCCCTCGCCACCCCCCCATGCATGGAACAGGGTGGACTTCTCACGTTGAGCAAAGATGGATGCAGAAATGTTGGCTAAAACATTACTCTCAAAGCTGAGCTAGGGAGAAAAGGGAAGATTAATCTATAATTTACACATTGGTCTTCTGGGTAATTTATCCCTCAAAATTTGGGTTTTATTTTAATAATGTATAGCCCACCCACTTCTACAGATGGAAAGGAGACAGAACTCTAGAATATGGATCCAAGAATATAATATCCTGGGTTAGAAGCTCCAGTTCTGAAAGTCATCTAGTGGAACGTAAAAATAAACAATTTTGCTAAAGATTTTTCTCCTCAAATATTTAATAAGGATAGAAAACCTTTATTTTAACCTTTAAATAAAACACATCTTAGTATGATTTTCTTGGTGAAATTGAGCCAAATTTATTTAAATTATCCCAAAGACAGAAAGCTGAGACGAGAAATAGAAACCCGTGATGAAAAACGGCGTTCTAGAAACCTTCAGAATTGCACAACTCGATTAATACAAAGCCTCTATCAACTGCAGTTCCCTTCCAGGACGAATGAAGCCCCTGCCAATGAGAGCTGGCTGGCAAGGGACTCCTAGGAACCCACGTCCTTTATGGCAAGCCAGTCTCAACTTTTCACACTGAAGGACTGGAGCACAGCCTTCCGTTTTATTGGGAACGACAGAACTCTAGTGAGAAAGAACACGCTTCTGGAACGTCCTGTCCTTGGATCGACGAGCTGTTTTAGGCCCCAAGATGTCGGCTTTCTATTCTGGTAAATGAAGAAGTTCCAGTCAGATTGAAAGTGGATACGAAGCCCATCACCAAGAAGCTGAGGCTTTGGAGTCTGTCACAGGCCATCCCAAAGACCAGCCTGAGTGATTATCAGAAAGAGACTCGCCCCAGCTGCTCCCCACTGACAGAAACCCTTGCTTACTAGCACTGTGGAGGCTGGCTCCCTTCCCGAATCCTAATTTAAACAAAAATATCTTCAGAAAAAAAAATATAGCTCTGTGGGAAACTGCCACAGTCTTTGGTTGGGAACTTTCCAGTAATGCCCAGAATAATTTAGCCTGAGAGATACTGGCTGACCACCACGACCACTAACTCTGGGGAGAAACGTCTAGAAGCAGATCCAGGTTCCCGAGCTGGCCACCCAGATGAACAGGCAGCATGCAAACAACTTGGGGAGGCAGACTGGGCAGGCGGTCTGCACAGAACCCCAGCAGAGCGGTGATAGCAAATGGTCCCACTTCTTCTCTGTGTCTGGATGCAGACAATCTTGGGCTCAAATTCTCTACCTAACACAAGATTCAAAGGGAAAGTGACTTAGACTCTCGTGTGCTTGGAACTTCTGATTTGGTAAACTGAGTGAAGATGATGAGAACCTAGGGTTACTGTAAGAGGCCAACAGAGTGTGTGTGTGCGCGCGCGCGTGCGCGTGCACGCACATGAGTTTTGTCCAGGGCCTAGAGAGATGGCTGTCAGTAAGGTAGATGCTACACATGCACAAGAACCTGAGTTTGAGCCCCCAAGGTCCATAGTAACTAAGTTACTTTTCTATTATTGTGCTAAGACACGGAGACCGAGGCAACTTACATTAGAACGAGTTTTATTTGGGGTTCACAGTTTCAGAGGGTTAGAGTCCAAGACCATGATCATCAGGATGGGAGGCATGTTGGCATGGCATGGCAGGAAGGCAGGCATGGCACTGGAGCAAGAGCTGAGAAGCTCCATCTTAATTCACAAGCACAAAGCGAGAAAGCACACTGGTACTGTTGAGTCTTCTGAAACCTCAAAGCCTTTCACTGGCAACACAACTTCAACTGGACACCTCCTAATCCTTCCCAAACAGTTCTACCGAGGACCAAGCATCAAACGGGAGCCCATGGGGTGGGGGCATCCTCACTCAAACCACCACACATGTGGCAGCCAGACAAAGGGAGACACACCTATAATCTCAGAAAGTAGGGATAGGAGGAATCCTAAGAGGCCAGCCGAGCCAAGTGGCCTGCTCTGAGTTCAGTAAAGAGACCCTCTGTCAAACAAACAAACAAACAAACAAACAAACAACCCCCCCAAACCAAAAACAACCAAACAACAACAACAACAACAAACTTAAGTGGGGAGGTGACTGCAGGAGACATGCTTTGTCAACCTCTGCCCTCCACATGCACCAATGTGCATGCACACCCACACTTACACAGGCACACACAGGGCAGGGAAAGAGTTCTGTCTGCTACCGTGAGTGGACTGAACAAAGCCTTTGGTCAGCTCCTACTGCTTCTGCAGCAGACACCAGTCCTGTTCACACCACAACAGTCTTTGCCTCCCCACCCCAGCCTCCAAAGGGAAGATGTACGGTGGCTGATTCCCAGGGTCCCCGGAGGCAGAGAGAGGCCAGCTCTGCAGCCTATGTGGATGGCTGCATTTTCTACTAGTATTTTGCCTTCTCCTTCCTTCCTTCCTTCCTTCCTTCCTTCCTTCCTTCCTTCCTTCCTTCCTTCCTTCCTTCCTTTTTTATTTGTCTTTCTTTCTTTCTGATGGTATTCCAGGGTCTTGTGTGCACACTCCGAAAAGATCTATTAAAAGGAGCATAATGGGGCGTCCACGTGGAATGTACACAGGGAGGCTCTTTGGTCAAACTTGCACCAAAAAAAAAAAAAAAAAGAACCGGTTCTGAACTGAGGCTTGCTTTCATTTGTCATTATGTTTTACACACAAGGAAATTTTAATGTCTGAAGATGGGTGGCGGTGATAAGAATGGAGTTACACATGTTTTTCTGGCAGCCCGGTCACCAGCACTTAAATTCACTTGTGACAGCTCCCCGATCCAGAGACCGTTAGTTAGCATGGAGCTGTCATCTGCCTTTGCAGGGGAAGCTTGGGTACTGGCAGTCTGTCAAGAGGGGAGAATTGCTCACTTCTTTATTTACAGATTTTCAGTAGGGCAGTATTTCTCTATGCGGTGCGACCCTTACGCCACTCTTAGAGATGCAGAGAGAGCAGAACGTGGAGAGGCTCGAAGGGAAAGCACCCTTGGGCCCGAACAATCGAGTACTGGAAAAATCAAAGACTAAGTGTGAAATGGGTGGTCTTGCCCTCCGAGAGAGTCTGGGTCAGCGACTGCAAAGGGCCCTCAGGCATGATGGTTTCTGAGCTCCTTACTGGATAAAAATCTAATGACTGCTTTGAGGCATGGAGGACGGGGCTGTGATCAAGCTGTCAGCTCTCTTCAGCCGAGACGCTCACTTCAGTACCCAATCAGAACAGTGCAAATAGGGAAGGAAGGAAGCGTAAGAATGGACGGCATGTTCCTTTGGCCATCGACTCCTGGGTGGCCCTAATAATCTCACTAGTTCTCTGAGTACAAGTCCCTGTTACCTTTACAACAAAAGACAGCATCACAGAGGAGTTAGGAGGGATCGTGGTGTGATGGGCACATAGCGGCTTGGCCCCACCACCTACCAAATGTTGACTATACATCTCTTCCCTTACCTTTCTAGCCTCACCTTTCTCATCTGTGTAATGGACATAGTCACGCCCACCATGAAAGAATGCTTTCAGATCTGAACCAGAAGGCGAGAGTAAAGTGTCCTAAATGTGTGTGCCTGGCTGGACCCCCCAAAATGAGCTGTTACTTCTGCTGCTGGGATAGTTAGTAATTTTGTCCCTCAACAACCACAGGCATACTGGGATGAGAATTTGGCGACAGTAATAAAACACAGCTTCTAGAACTGAGGCTGTGGCTTGTCTGAGGTCGCTTGGCTCCCGGTGGCCAGTACTGTCTTCCCAGAAGAATGGCTGGGAGTTTGGAAGTGCTCAGCAAACGCCTGGTAAGTAAATGGACAAATGATGGAGGACAGGATGAATAAATAAATGTGCAAGCCGATGCTATTGATGCTATTCCTGGCTTCCAGCCCCTCAGAGAGCTCTTGCAAGAGAGAGCTGCCACTAAGGACATGACACCGGAAAGAGCACATAGTGAGACTCACACTTCTGATGGGCAAGACTGGAGGGGGTGGTGGATCTAGCTGTGCCTGTGAGCCACCAAAGGGTCTTCACGTGGCAGCGATAAAAGCACCTGGACAAGGATGCTCTGTCTATGGGGGGGAAGACCACTTGCTTGCTAAGCAAAGATCAAATGCTGTGATGGTCTAAAGGACCAGAATGGAGTCAGCACTAGAAACTAGGTGACACAGTAGCATTTGAATACCTGGTTGAAGATCCCTCCCCCACACCTCTCATCAGCTCAGGGGATGTCAGCGTGGCCTCATCTGAGCCCTAACCATCTTAGGCTCCCTGGACTCCCTCACAACACTGTTTTCCCCCTTGGCACCACCTGGGCTAGGATTAACCTAATCCTCACGCTCTCATCACCTCATTGGAAAATAAAATTAAGCTTAGTTATTTATTAATGAAACTGAAGCCACTGTGTTAAGTGAGACAGGGGTGCTGCTTGGCCCTATAGAGGCAACCATGAAAATAAACCCTGGAAACAAAATACTATAATTGTAACATAGCTAGCCACCACTGCTTTTATTAGAGTGGAGACTGGGTCTCCACTTCATGCCCTTCCTCTCCTCCTCCCTTCTTTCTTTTTCTTCTTCATTTCTCTTCTTTCTTTCTCTGTAGGGAGGAGTGGCAGCTGGAGGGAAACAGTATATAGGGCCCACCCCCACCCCCACTGCACCTCCACTAAGGGGATCTGAGGAGTTGGTGAAGAACGTTCCCTCATTTCCAATGTCAGCAGATGCAGTGGGTGTAAGATCCAACCAGGACTGTGGGTACCCAGGAGTTGGAAAAGGCTGGAAAGTCTTACAAGGCCCATCTGTGACCAGAGCTGTATCCACACCCCATGTCTGAGCATCAAAGGCTTGCAGAGCACCAGAAGACAGCATGCTCAGGGTTTCAGCCCCATTAGTACAGAGTAAGTGAGCTTGTCAGATGCCCTTGAGGTACGCTCTTCCTCGATTCTGATAGATACGCAATGCGTTTCTAACAAGGCGCATCTGAAAACTGCCCTGGTGTGCATCAGCCCTACAAGTTTTAATAATGCCTTCGAATCTTGCTTTTTGGTCTGGGAAGCTGTTATTAGATTGATGATACATCTCATGAGGAGGGTGACTCAGAGTCAAGAAAAAATACGGTCCACCTTAACAGTACATATAAATGAGCCTCTGGTGCCAAGACAGCACTACAGTCTTGTGTTCTCCCGGTGGTGTTCATCTGATAAAGACATTACAATAGGAAGGAATTGTGATGTATGATCCCCGAACTGGAACACTCACACATTCTTGGCCTTGAATGCTTCGGCAAAATGTTGCACGCTACGGAGCACGGCCAGGTCCAGGGTCATTGCTTCCACCTTGGCTTTGTGCTGCAATGAAAGGAAATAAGAAAGAAATGATAAATAACAGCAAGAATGGTTCGTGGTATCAAGTTACAGTAAATGCGTTATGGAACATGTCGGAATTCCCCTGTTTGATATTAGATGCCCAGAGAGACTATACATCACCAGAATGAATGGAAGAACACAGCTTTTATTGCCAAGTCCGGGGAGCATGGGAGGGACTCAGCTGGATCTCTAGGCTGGGGTTACACATGGCTTCACTCAGCACACGGAAGAGGCTCGAAGGTGTCTTCTAGCTCATGGTATCATTAAATATGTGCTCCAAAGAGCAGCATCTACTAGGGGATGGGTAGGCCACCAGAGCAAGCCTGGCCACGATGCAATGGACAGTTCTAATCTCAAAAGACTCAACCCAGGTTATGAAATCTGTCAACTGAACTTGCATCACCCTTAAAGACAATCCAGCCAGGGGCAGTGGCATACACTTCCAAACCTGAGTGAGATTAAGGTCAAAGGAGGCAACCTGGTGAGAAGTTGCTCTAACTCCTAAATAAATCAAGTGCAGGATTGGGGAGATAGATATCAGTTAGGAAATTTCTTGCCACGCAAGCAAGAGGATGTTGGTTTGATTACTAGAACCTATGTATGATTACAAACCAGGTGTGGTAGCACATGCTCTCAATCCAAGAACTAGAAAGGTGGAGGCAGGAGGATGTCTGGGACTTGCTGATCAGCTTGTGTTGTCTACTCAGAAGCTCCAAGCCAGTGAGAGATCTGCCATCAAAAATAACAGCAGCAAAGGGCTGGGGAGATGGCTCAGCAGTTAAGAGCACTTGTTGCTCTTCTTCAAAGACCAGAGTTTGGTTCTCAGCACTCATGTTAGGAAGCTCACAACCACATGTAACTCCAGCTCCAGAGGACCTGATACTCTTTTCTGGCCTCCAAAGATACCCACTTGCAGTTCAAGTGCACGTGCGCATGTGTGCATGCATGTGCGCGCGCACACACACACACACACACACACACACACACACACAAATTAAAATAAATCCGTAAAAAATACTGAGTGGTAGGGAATATTTCCATCTCTGTTGCAGGGTGGCATCTTAATAGACTGCAGAAATGATAATTAAGTCCCACACTTTTCTATTTACTTGTGTTTATCCAATAGGTAAGGATTCTGCTAGGTATATAGAATCTGTTGACAGGTGACCTGTACTCCCCCAAGTTCTTGTTCATGATAAACACTTAAGTGCTTGATCAGACCTTTAAACAAGCAGATAAACTGTCAGCCCCTGCCCACCCCAGCCCCTAACTCCCATGCATCCCATCTCCCTTTGCCCAGGGCAAGGTAATCATTGAGATACACAGAATCCTATAGAAATGTGACTATATACAAAGAAAAATCAGGCATTCATTAAAATCGTCATGCCTTGCTGGAAAACCCAAAGGATATGCATGCTACACATTATGAAAATACATGTACATATTTTCCCCCATAAAACAGGGAGAACATTCCCAGATGATGACCCCAAATCAATCCAACGAAACTAATGGCCAAGCCAAGTGACCCACACATTACTCTCCATGTGTAACTGAAAATCGTTAGGTCATCTTTTGGTCCCCATCCCCTCACACACACTTTTACTCTTCAAAATATACTGCTGAGCTGCCATTGCTAATAAGAACAAATCCAGGACGTATCTATACAGGGGGAGTGAGAGGTCGCCCCACTAATCTGTAAGCTGCAGGTTCCTAGGCTCCTGGGGATAGAGACTCCGGTCCTCACAGGAAGATTCAGAGGTCTTTGCCATGGGTATCAGGTTTCTTGCTTCTGAAAAACTGTGTGCAACTCAGTGAGGTCTTGGGGGTGGGGGGAAGAGTGCGCCTTTGGGAATTAGAGTAGGGGTGTGTGTCCACTCCTCGGCTGGGGAGGAAGTTTGCCCTCCTGGTTGCCTAGTAAACTTCGCAGCTTCATCAAAATGATGACTGTGGCTTGCATTCTAACTGGGACTGGAGTAGCCTGGCAGAGCGGACAGCAGATGGAACTCATTTCTGAAGGGTGGAGCTGTGGGTTATCAGGGGAGGGAAGGCAGGGTGCCCAACCTGCCAGTGTGAGATTTCCTGCCTTGATTGGTGGTGACTGTCAGTGATTGATCTAGGGTGGGCCACATGTCACTGAGCAGGTGTAATGCATATGCTTTTATTTGGGAGTAGTGACAGAGTCACAGAAACGGTCAAAACTAGTATAGAAGTTCTGTCTCTCCATCCAGCTCCCCATAGTGGTGCTATCACACTAGTGATAGTACACGACCAAAACCTAAAAATCTCAGCACTCTCAATACGACAATTTATTATTATTTCAGAGTCATTGTAGTTGTCTGTTTTATTTGTTTTCTGTTTTTTGTTTGTTTTGGTTTGTTGTTTTTTTCTCTCTCTTTACCAATTTGGAGATATATTCATTTTCTTTCCTTTGATTGGTCTATATTTGTGTCAAATTATGTGACATTTCCTTCTGTGTGTGTTTGCTTGCCTTTTTTTTTTTGTGAACTTGACATAAGCTAAGGTCATCTGGGAAAAGGAAACAATTACTGAGAAAATGTCTCCATCAGACTGGCCTATGGGCATTTTCTTGATTACTGATTGATGTGGAAAAGTCCAGTCCACTGTGGGCGGCGCCATCCCCTGGTCAGGTGATCCTGGGTGCATAAGAAAGGAAGCTGAGCAAGACAGTCAGCAGCACTCCCCCATGGTTTATGCTTCAGTTCCTGCCTCCAGATTACTGCCCTGCTTGAGTTCCTGCCTTGCCTACCATCAGCAATGGACTATAATCAAGACACGTAAGTCAATCCCTTCCTTCCAAAGTTGCGTTTGTGTCTTTATCACAGCAATAGAAAACAAGAGAACAATGTAACAATTCATAGAATCATCACCACATTCAAGATTTGGAAACGACCCATCGCCATATAAAAAGAAAACCAAAAACAGTACTTTTGTTAACAAGTGGCTGAGTTAGCATGTGCCATCTAGAACATGAAAAGCCTTGTTTGGCCAAAGCCTGGTCTCTACTTTGGCAAAATATCCTTGAAAAAAAAAAAAAAACCCTTTTGCAGTTCAGATGGACCAGCAAAATCTCCAAATTCCTTAGCATAACCAGCAAGGTCTTCTGTATCGGCCATCAAGGGCTGTAGGGAACAGGCCCTGAATCAGCACATTATAACACAGCAAAAAAGCCCTTCACTGCTCACATTTAGCAAAGCCAGGTTCAACTTTGTCATAATGGTGCCTCCACAGCAGGCAGTGCAATGGGCCACACACAAGACCTCAAGAGGGCTCCACTGGACAGTGGAGGATATTGCTTACAATCACACCGCATTGACGGAGAAGTGGTTACAAGATGTAATGCAGTGTAAATCTCATGGGCCCAGGGGGAGAATGGTGATCCAGGATGAGGATGGAGATGGCAGACATGAAACTCACGTCTAACTCCCCAATCTTGCTTCAAACTCACTTCGATTCTAGAAAATATTTTAACAAGTATGATGAACATAATAAACATGCAGGACTGGTACCCACAGCCAGATGTGGAGTCAAACGCAGTAAGCCCAGTACTCTGAGGAGGCTGAGGCTGAGGCAGGAGGACTGTGTGTAAAATGTCAGACCTGACTACAAAGCAGGAGCATAGAAGCTGGAAGAGATGGGGAGATGGGTAGAAGAAGGGGGGGAGGGAGGGAGGGAATGAGGGAAGAAGAGAGGGGAGTAGGGAGAAGGATAGGAGAAGGGGGGAGGAGAAGGAGAAGGGAGGGGAGGGAAAGGGAGGGGAGGGGAGGGGGGGGAGGGGAGGGGAGGGGAGGGGAGGGGAGGGGAGGGGAGGGGAGGGGAGGGGAGGGGAGGGAAGGGAAGTCTTCCATAGGTTCCATATTTATGTACAGTCTGACCATTCTACCTACCTATCTATCTTTGGTCAACAGAAAGAACTCCATGCTAAGAATATGCAATGCCTCACTTCCCCAAATCTTTACTGTTTCACATAATCAGACTACTATGCAAGTTGGCTTCTGTGGCAAAATCGAGATGTTAATTGATTATAAATTATACATATAGCTTCTCCTTCCCCACATGTTAAAGCTGAACCACCCAGGGGGGGCATCCACTACATGATGGAAACTCCAAGAGAGCTAAGAATCCTGCTTGTCCCAATACGTGGGGCTCAACCAGGGAGATCATTCAAGAGCCCACGCTCTCCTCCCCTGTTTCTCTGAGATAGAGGTGGTGTCGAAGTGGAAAGACACACCTTGAGGATACAAGCCTTCTTTTCTGCTCACTATGACATTCTAGGATCTGTGCCCACGAATCATGAGGCTGTCCACGTACACACGAATGCACTGCTGGTGGCTGTTACGCCACAGTGCTCCGGTACTTCATGAGTATAAATCAGCCAAGTGTGGCTTACATGTGATACTGCCTAAAACCAGAGCGAGCAGATGGGGAGCAGCATGAGGTATTTAGATAGCAAGCTGGAAACATGATGTCACTTTCAATAGAGAAGCCAGAGCCAGGCTGACCTGGATTCACAGCTCCGTGAGACCCCACAGCACTGACAACAGAACTCAGAGCAGCACTGGGCCTCAGGCTGCCTTGACTTGAGAATCTGCATAAATGGTACTTGCCTTTTGAGACGGGGAGACAAGTCTATTACATATGTAAGCCATGGTACAAGACCATCAGAAAATGCTACGACCGTGAACTTGAAGGCAACTGTTGAAGCACACTGCCCACTGATTTTCAATAACAGTCTGTAGCATGATGGTGACTATAGACTTCTTTTGCTAATCTTAACTCCGATAACTATCATGGGGAAGAATTCAACAGCACCTGCGTGAAGGCTGATCCATGATTTGAGGCTCTGGCGGAAGCCACTGAACCTCCCCTAAGTCACAAACACATGCCTTTCCGAGCCCAGTCAGTCTATGTTCCTAACAGTAAAGGTTTCATTATACCATGGATCAAGCCACCGGAGTGCTGGGAAAAATACTTCTCCCGAGGCGTCCAGCTTTCTCCTTGGTAATGTGGGAATGATGGCAGCTGTTTATTGGGGACTGAGGTTGTAAAGTAGAATGGAACCCATCCAGAGAAACAGGCTGTGAACATAGATCACCACTGAGAAACGGCTCACAAATGTGAGTCACCACGGTCGCTGTGCACTTCTCTCTTGTCTCCCTCAAGATGGCCTCACCTCTCACTGACAAGAATGGGTCCTCACTGGCCAACAACAGCAATCTCAGCAAGCTGCCCATAAGCCCAGGCTCCGGTGTATCTGTTTCTCCTGACAACCATCTACCCATGTCCAGAGAGAAGAAGAAGTCCGTGACTTCACCCAGATAGTAACTGGAAGGGCCACTGTCCATACTAAGTGGCGATTTCCCTCCCTTTTGCTTCAATAGCCCACAGTGTCCATGCAGCCCACCTCTTTCCTCTGGTCCACTACCAGGTTCCTGGCCTGGTTCCTGGCCCCTGCTAACAACTGAGGCCAAGCTCACCATCATCAAATAGACAAAAGCAGCGTGTTGTAAGCCTGCACTGCCACGAAGGCCATGTCCTGTGCCTCTCTCAACGGTGCAGCACATCAGAGGAAGTCCCGCCTACTCGGAGTCTGCTTACCCACGGAGGCAGACAAAAGACGGGCCCCATAAAATAAAATCTTAGAAGTGAAACAGAAATAATTCCAGGAAGCTGAGCACAGCGGCTCATCCAGTAATCCCAACACTCAGGAGGCTCATGCTGGAAGCTTCTTCTCATGAGCTCGAGACCAGTCTGGACCACATTGTGAAACCCTGGCTCAAAAAAGTAAGAGAACATTTCATGGTCAAACCTACCTAAAAGGATAGCGGTCAGAAACGGAAAAAAATAAATTAAACAAACACAAAAAACCAAACCAAACCAACCAAACAAGTCAATAGTCAAAAACAAAACATATTGGGGGTGGGGATCAAAATCAACCAACCAACCAACCAAAAAAGACAGCAGACACTCTTACAGCATGAGCAGTATTTGGTGTGTTGGCCTAGCCTGGGGGAGGGGCGTGCCACACATTATCCTTGTATTTCATAGGCTCTGTGCTCTCCATTCATCTGGACCAAAGGATTCTGACTCATACCCTGGCCCGCATGATCAACACATCAAATGCTGCAGCAGACAGCAGCTCTCCACTGTTATGATTTGTTAAAACGACCATCATGGTAAGAGTCAAGAAGAGGAGGGCATCAAGGGATGACTCCTAAGGTCAAGCTGAGGTGGAAAGAGAGAACTGACTCCCACTGTCCTCTGACCTTCACACCTGTACTGTGACAACCCTGAACAAACGCACAAATGCACAAACAAATGCTGTTAAAAACATAAAACAACAGGAGTGCTTAGGGCTATGGCAGACAATGGATGGAGATATACAGAGGCCTCCAGTGGCCTCCCAGAGCTGGGCCTCTAACATGCCCAGAATGTTCTGTCCATTGTGGGCCACACTTCCTGTCTTGTTGAGTGATGATTTGAATGAGAATGGCCCCCACAGACTCTGAGGAAGTCCATATTTGAAAGGAGTAGGAGGTGTGGCCTTGTTGGAGGAAGTGTGTCAATGGGGGTAGGCTTTGAGGTTTCAAAAGCCAAAGCCAGACCCAGTATCTCTCTCTCTCTCTTCCTGCTGCCAGATGGAGTTCTTTTCCAGATGGAAAACTCTCAGCTCCTCTCCATCACCATATCTACCTGCATACGGTCATTCTCCCCTATGACAGTAATGGACTCCCTCTCTGAAGCTGTTAAGCCAGCCCGAATTAAATGCTTTCCTTTATAGGAGTTTCTGAGGTCATGGGGACTCTTCACAGCAATGGGATACTGACTATGACAAGTAGGAAAGAACAACTTTGCAGTATTGCTTCAAGGTGGCAGCAGAGTTGGTAGTTCTGCCCATCCCACTCCTGGGAGAACAGGGAGAGTTTGTTTCTGGATCCTTGTAAAAGAAACACGCGTGTAAAGATACCAACTTGACAATAAAAGCAGCAAGAGTAGCAACCAGACACAGTCCCTGCTGCACTTACATTTGACAGTGAGGTGAAAATCCCTATGCAGTATATGTTAACGTGCACAGTTTATATAGATGACAAAACAAAGTCTGGTGAACTTCGAAGAGGCACAGTGGGAACGGGCAGGTGACAGCTAAGATAGGGGACACCACACAGCAATCTGGCCCTGCTTCCTTTCAACACACAGCTTGGGGAAGCTACCAAGAAATTAATAACACCCATATATTCTCATTCGAGTCTACTTTATATTGTATTTATTTTACACACTTAGAATTTACAAGAGCATCGTTATTGCTGGGAGGAAAAAAAAACCCACTGTAAGCAAAGCTATAATCTACATTCAGAGCTTATTGCTAATGGCATCTTGCAACTTCTAATCCAATGGGCCTTAATTGCATTATGCTGACGGCTCTCGCCCTTCTTTACAGACTCTCAGTCCTGGTTTTATGTTCTGCAACCTTAAATAGGACTTGTCACATTTACAATGGCAAGGGATACTGGTGCCGAGCATATTATTGACATGACATTATTCACAGAACTACAATCAGCATCTAACCAAACCAGATTAATAATTCACCGATATTCTATGCAGGACTTTGGAACACCGATTTTTTTTTTCCAATATTGTTTAAGGACGTTAATGGTGGCAAAGAATGGCAGTCTCATCACTGGAAAATGCATGAGGAAAAAAATAAGCTAGAATTGATTTGTGATGTCTGAAGCTCTCAGGTAGGTGAGTCCAGTCGAGCATCAGGAGTGGCCTTGGTGGGGAGTCAGCCTGATCTAAGACAGGCTTAAAAGTACAAACCAGATGCCAATAAATGTACTCTCCAACAGCCAGGAGAGGAAGCATGTAGCATCTCTTTCCTGACCCTATACATTTTAACTACTCTATACAGTATGTGGCTTCTTCCCATTTGCCCTGGTTATTTGAGAGAGGGTCTTGCCATGTGGCCCAAGCTTGCTTTAAAAGTCCGCTCCTCCTACCCCGGCCTCCCTAGTTCCGGATTACAGGCGAGTAGTACCATAGCCAGCTGTCTATTTTGCTTCTAATAAGAGAATGCTTGGGACTGGGGGTGGGGGCACTCTCATGATGATTGCACACTTTGAAACTGGGAAGTAACCCAAAATGATCCTTGGCAGAACCCTGGATTTCTCTGCAAATCTTGAAGGAGAGCGGCTGAGTCTGTCATTTCTAACCTTGAAATCAACCATCACAATCAACTCTCATTCCCAGGCTCCCCATAAACACCCACGCGTCCCCCCCTGCCAAAATACACAAACATCCTTAATGAGAAAACCATGACAAGTCCCTCTTCACTGTGTACAGGCCAGAACATTTCACTTCCCGTTACTGGAGCGCAGCTTATAAAATAACTCTATCAATGCCCTATAGATAATTGCAAGAAGAACTCACGCTGGAGAGCACTGTATTTAATTTGGTATTGAGTTAAGAGTTATGTAAAAGCAAAACTATTAAAAATGCTTAGACAGTAATTGGCAATATTTCTGGATTTTTTTTTTAAAAAAAATGCTTATCATGCCAGAAACTAACAAAAGAGTAGAAAATATTCCAAAGCCTTCCAATTTCCCTCTCGGTGATGTAGTCACTTTGAAGCTTCGAAAACAGTTTAGGGCAGGGCACTGAGTGGCCTGTGAGTTTGGCAGACAACATGAGGGCGCATTTACGCTTTGCAGTTGAAGAAAGAGCCTTGTTTCCCCCCCCCCCACTGTGAATGTTTCATTCTAATGTGAGTGATGATTTACGTTAACTCTAGGTAAAACATGGTTACATTCCTGAAGGATTGCAGGCAAGTACAGAGTCGTACAATAAGTTGAAGCATAAAAGCTTTCTCTGTCATAATATTTATTATAATGGCATATAAAATAGCTGAGATAAATAATGGATGACTGAAGGTAAATTCATATGATAAAGACTCCTTCAGCAGACACCATTACTTTGGACGGGTCTAGCTTTATACACAGTTGAAGAGTCTTAATAAACGTGCTCTATATCTTCTGTAAGTACTGGGAGCATCAAAGAGTTGCTTAAAAGGCAGCATACTGGACATTTGGCTAATTTACTGTATAATTATTTTCTCAACGGGAGCGGTCTATATATTTTGCATACTTAATAGCTGAGTTCTTAATGAAAGTTAAGCATCGGAACCCCCCACCTTGAGGAATTTTCTGATAGGAGGGACAAAGGTCAGTACCTTCACCCCAGTCTAAGTTCAGAAAGAGGTGCGCAGTTCCCAGTGGAGTTCTGGGGCTCATTGGTTA
The DNA here is from genome assembly GCF_978045245.1 of Mus caroli. Classification (NCBI taxonomy): domain Eukaryota; kingdom Metazoa; phylum Chordata; class Mammalia; order Rodentia; family Muridae; genus Mus; species Mus caroli. The sequence continues at coordinate 14,758,125 of NW_028227265.1, forward strand.
CCCAGTGGCAGGCCAAAAGTGAAGAAGTTGATTGGAAAGAAAACAATCAAGACTTGTCTGCCATGGTTTAGACAATCTTATACCTTGCCTGAAGAATTTTCAGGGTTAAAAGACTCTGACATGGGGGAACCATCTCCCTTTCATACACTGGAATGAAGAGACCCAGACAGTGATAGATGCGGATGATTGTCATCTGACCACAGATCTTGATCAGGGACCCATCTATGTATGCCCTGAGCATCCAGCAATGCCCATGGGTATTTCTGGTTGTCACAATTTTGAAGAGGTGGACTGGTACCTAGGGATAGAAGTTGTGATGCAGCAAGCAGCCCATAAGGCGCAAGTCTGACTCACGGGACAAAGAAGTTTCTGGCTCCCAGTGCCAGCAACACCAAGGTTCAGTACAGGTTTGGGGAGAGTCTTCAACTGCTTAAAAGTACCTTTAGTGCTTACAAAGGTAGTGCATTGAGACTGTACATGTGGGCTGGAGAGATGGTTCAGTGGTTAAGAGCCCTGGCAGCTCTTCCAGAGGACCCAGGTTCAATTCCCAGCACTCACATGGCAGCTTACAACTATCTGTGACTGCGGTTCCAGGGGATCTGACACCCTCACACCAATGCATAAATAAATAAATAAATAAATAAATAAAGTCAAATAAATTTTAAAAAGGTACATGTAATCCAATACCTGCCCATCTCAAACTCTGTCAGAATGTATGTTTCTACACATATAAAGGTAGTCTGTGACTTTCCTTACTAATGAAGGGGTGTGGCTCAGCACTGTTCACAGCTCTGCTGTTCTCAGTCGATAACTGATCATGTCAGAGTGCACAGTTCCACCCTCGTTCTTTTCAATCCTGACAGAGGTCTATGCCAAGTGTCTTGCAATCTCCAGAGACCCTCGTGTCACCATACCCTCTCATTGCCAGCCCTGGACATATCACAATGCTGACTTTATTTGTTTGTTTGTTTGTTTGTTTACTTACTTAGTTACTTATTCATTCACTATTTATTGAGTACTAGAGATCTGAACTAAGGTCAACTTAGTGACAGGGCAGTCTCCTTGACCCCTGAATTTTTAAATTAAACTCTCCATGTCTTCCCTCACTCCTCTGTAAACATACAAATGTCAGAACTCATCTGGGGAGTTACTGTGAAGACTCAAGTGTGTGGCATGTATGGAGATGGCCTTGATAATTTCAAGTGTTAAACAGCCGATGAGTACCTTGCTGTATGTGCTAGCTGTTGTGTTTGTCAAGAACAATGTGATCCTGTTTCTCATTTCTTCCGGTGAAAGCAATGCTGTAGTAGATACACATAGCATTATGCAAGCCCATCCCGCCTCAGGAAATGTCTTGAGTAGAAGCTGTAGGTCAGAGGTTTTGTTGGGTGTTTTCCAAAGAGGTACTAGCAGCTTCCATCCCTACAAACACTGAAGGAGGGGCTCTGAGAGAAACTCAAACATCCAATAACCCATGTTGACACAGAGCGTAAATTAAAAGCTACAGTGTTATATCTTTACCTGATGTTTGATATACCATCAGTGGCACGGGGCCGGTTTTCAGGACTGGCTTGACTTTTGAGAATGAATGAATGAATGGAGGAATGAATGAATGAGCATATAATATGGCACCACAGATGAGGTGGTATCAAGAGGCAGAACTAAAACGTAGCTGATGATGCTGGCTGTAGCCATTTCCCACATTTCCCACAGCCCTTCGATAATCCAGCCTCTCCTGAGTGTTTCAGTCTGGCTGGATGAGGGCTGGCATCTCTGAGGTTGTTCACCCTGCATGGTGATGGATAAGGCCTGGGCATGCAGGGTGTGATGTAAACATGGCATGGTATCATTATGCTGGAGGAGTTGCCACGGCAGTTATGTTAAATTTACAGATAGAGCCAAAGAGACAGATCGTGCAGAATTTCTGCAGAAGCAAGGCAGAGACTCTAAAAGATAAACTAGGAGAGATTGAAAATCAGGATTCAGAAAGAAACAAGGTTTCCTGCTTAAAACTACATCGCCCCAGCAGCCTTTTAAAGGACCCCACCAAAACACTCCCAAAGACAGAGGAGTCCGGTGCTTAAAACAACCCTCGTGTGAAAGGAGAGTTTGAGGTCAGGTTATTGCCAAGATATGCACCTCCTTTAGATGAGTGATGAGATCAGATAAATTACGCTCAAAAAACAAGGTGGGTGAGGAAGAGAAATAACGTGAAAAGGGGGATTTGCTTTGTGGAGAGGAGAATTTTCACTGAACTGTTAAATCACCAGGTCCAAACTTGCTGTGATCAGAATGATGGAGCCGTCAAATGACTGTGTATAGTGTAAGAGAAGACTTAGATGTTTATGTTTAAATTCCAAGGGTAATAGAAGAAGGGGAGAGAAAGGAAAGAGCCTTTACCTTCTGCATCAACACGGAGAGTCTGATGCAGGGAGTGCCAGGATACACAGTTTAATTACTCCCAGATAGATCCAAATAATAGTAGAGAAAGAAAATGTCATAGAGAAGAAATGCAGAAATAAGGACAGGTATGTTAGGGGTCATAAGAATTGGAGAAGATTTCAATTCACGTGCGAAAAGGCAGAAGGCAACACAAATCAGCTCCGCATTTTATTCAGAATATACACCACATGTAGAGAGCGAGCTGGTCCCCAGGATGGGCCTTCTTCTCCACAGGGGGGACTGGTGTAAAGAGGGTGGTTGGAACAGCGCCACCATATCCTCAGCCAGTAGTGCAGGGAGGGTGAGGTAAGTAGGTTTCTGCTAAGAGCAAATCGTGACCTAACCCTCACATGAACTGTGCTCCTCAAGTCAATGTTCTCCTACCTTAAAATGCATATGGAGTGCAGTGGGATCCTAGGAGCCAGCAGAGCTGCTGGGGACATAGACACCAGACTCATCAACAGACCCAAACCAGCTGTCCATCAGAGACACACATGGGAAGGATGCCTGGGTCAGTTACTGGCATCCTCTATCCATCCTCTGTTGTAACTTGGTCAAAGTTCTAGGGGGCATCTGGAATGCCAGTGTGCATGGGCTGTGCCCTGGTGTCAGCAGGAAAGAGATGTGCCCGGGAGAAGGTGGGGTATTCAACTTGCGAAGCAGAAATGACAGCCAAGGATTGCAGAGCTGAAAGCCAGACAGCGTGGACTCAGCCAGGAAAAGTCTTTGAGAGACAGTTGCCCATTATAAGCTTGGAGTTAACTCAAATAAATTCACCCCAGTGCATACATCAGATTAGTGATGCTGCTTTTCAGATCAAGTCCATTACTCCAGAAAGCCTAGAGGGAGTTGGTACTGAGGAGAAAAAAGGAAGAAGGGAAGAAAAGAAGGGATGATGGGGAGAAAACTGAAGAGCTGTGGAAAGACTTTAGAAGTAGCGACGAAACTATGCACGGACTGAGAACAAACAGATCTGCATCATATTAACAAGTAATCATACTTAGTTTTTAAAAAGTTAGTCCTGCCTTAAAACTCTATTCTAAGTCCCGACTCTGTACTGGGCAGGGTATGACTTCAGTTAACTGTGACTAAAGTCCCAGTTCTGATGGGGCCAGCAGGATGAGCCACAAGACACTTCCCCTGAGGACTAGGTGCAAATTGCTCCTGCTGCTAAGACCTGCACCAGCCACTGCAGGATTCCACCACAGACTGTGACTGAACAGGGCATCGCCTTCTCTTTGCAAAATAGGACCGGATCCCGCTGACAGTATGACGTTCTCCATGTCTGTTGCTCAAAGTGGAAGTAAGGGTGGCCATGATTTTTAACTTCACAGGAGCCATGTGTGAACATGAAGACCTCCTGCCTTAGAGGGAAAAGAATTAATGTACCTTTTGTGTGTGAGGAAGGAATCAAAAAGTTCATCCCTGGGTGTGAAGACTGGAATACAGCATTCTGGCGGCCTACCAAATCTTGATGTCATACTTCAAAGGTCCTCAGTTTGACTGACTACCCAGGGCCCTCCAAGATCAAGCATAGCAACAAACTTACAGTCAGCAAACAGAATATCAATAAGTGGGGTATGTTCCTTCAAGACCCTCAAAACCTGAGTATATACATTCCCGGTACTTCTTATCCCCCTCCATCCAGTGGGAATTTGGGAAATACTGTAATATAACTTACAAAGAAACCAACACTGCATGAAACTATGAGCATATTAAAAACTAGGTGGAAATACTTAGTTGGGAGGGGGCTTGGCTTAAATGTGTCGGGCACTGGGTTCAAACCCCAGTGTTGTAACAAACAAGCACACTGGAAACTATTTGTATAGCAACTCTCGTCACCTAACAAAGCTACATGAGTAAAACAAATACCAAACGGCTGAAAATAGAGAGGTCAAGGGAAAATACTGACAAATCCTTTAAACCCAAAAGAGCTCATCCAGCAATATTACATAAAAGTCCAATTTTAAGCAAAAAAACCAAAGTCGCTGGAGATGAAAAGGGACAGTGTGCAAAGACAGAGACAATTAGTCAAGAAGAATCATGAACTCGCATGTGTCAAGCACACAGCCTTAAACCACGGAAGTATCTGCACCCTTTGAAGGCTTGTACGATTCACATTAGAGATGGAAAGATAAAGTAGATAAAACAGAGCCCTGAGACCAAACAGTTAACAAGGCTGATGACGCAAAAGAGCCCTAAGCACACACTTTTCAATTACATGGTAGTTCTGAAATTAACCCTGAGCCAGAGCACAAAGGCAATGTCAACATATTCAAATCACCTCTGTCGCATAGGCCACATGGTCTGGCCTCAAGTAGGGAGGCTGGAGAGAGCAGGGTGGAAATGGATACCCAGTGGTAGAGAGGTTGGAGCAAGGGGACAGAGGTGAAAGGAAGTCTCCTGGCCCCACTGTGTCTCATTCAGTTAAAACCTAGAAATAAATGGCAGAGAGCACTGGGTATTGGTGAGCTGAGTTTCATGGGCTGGCTGGCCCCTTTTATTCAGAGCAGAGCACCCAGATGTATGAAAGATGATGGTAACTATAGCTAATATGATTAATAATAGTTAAAAAACTGAAAATAACTGAGAGACAAAGGAAAGAAAGAGAGGAGGTCAGAGATTCAGGGAGTGAGCAGCCTTCTAAACACTGTTGAACGTGGGAAGCAGACAGCACATTTGGAGATGCTGGCCATTTTGGACTCAGGGTGTAGCTGGAGGAGAAAGTGTTTCGTTAGCACGCTCAAGGCCATGGGTTCAATCCCAGACCTGCCCCCCTCCCCAAAAAAAATCCCAAAACTAATCTAAAATAAAAAGTCAGGTCACGTGTGCTGATGCATGTTTGTAATCTCAGCACTGGCAGGAAGAGGCAGTAGGTTCAGAAAATCAAGGCCATTCTCAGCAACATAGTATCACAGCTACATAGAATCCCAGCTCCATAGTATCACAGCTACATAGTATCACAGCTACATAGAATCCCAGCTCCATAGTATCACAGTTACATAGTATCACAGCTACATAGTATCACAGCTACATAGCATCACAGCTACATAGTATCACAGCTACATAGTAACTTTAGAAAGGCCTGGGCTGCAAGAGACTCTGTCTCCGAAAGGCAACACAAAGCAGGAAACATTGGATCTCCAGCAGTACCTTGTCTAAGAATTAGAAGTAAAAAACACAGAGAGAGAGAGCAAAGTGTGTGTGTGTGTGTGTGTGTGTGTGTGTGTGTGTGTGTGAGAGAGAGAGAGAGAGAGAGAGAGAGAGAGAGAGAGAGAGAGAGAGAGACGAGACAGAGAGACAGAGAGAGACAGAGAGAGAGAATAGTCAGGAAAACTATAAAAGGCTTACAAGAAAGTACATCAGCAGTGCACGTGGCTACAAGACCCATGAAAGAATGAAACTCACACTGTAGAGGATAAAGAACAGAATTTAGCTCAGAGGTAACCAGGACCGGAAACTCGGCTCAGGGTTACGTACAGGGGCTGCACCCACAGAGTTTTCCACCAGAGCAGCGAGTGCTCAGGAAAAGGGACCTGGATTCGGATCCAGGACCCATTTGGTGGCTCACAACCACCTGTAACTCCAATTCCTGGGCACCCATTGTTCCTGACCCTCTTAGGCACCCGAATGTATGCACACATAATCTCACCCATACATACATAATTGAAAATAAGAATTTTCTTAACTTTTTTAAAAAAGTAATCAGCTGTTAAAAAAAAAGGAGAGAGAAAGAAACAAAAGTGTTTGTTCCACAACAGACAGTGAGGAAGAAAAAGTGTAAAAAAAATTAACAATAAACAATGCTGCAAATGCAAAGATTAAAGATACAATTGTATCTGAAGCATTGTAGATACTGTTTTGAGACAGAGGGCAGGATCATCAAATATGGCATTTAAACGTTAAAAAATGAACACTATAGATACAGGCAAACTCCCCCCTCCCCCCAGGGTATTACTTCCTCACATCCTTCCCCTTTTCTTCCCTGCCAAAGTTCATCTGTTCGTGACATTCATCCAAGGGACAATAGTCAATGATGACCTATCACCCAGTTCCAACCACCTACAAGGCTTGGATCTAGATACAGTTACATGCAAACCCACACAAAGCGATGATGTTATCTTCTGACTAGAAAATGAGGTGAGGTGAGGTAATAAAAACAAAACAAAACAAACAAACAAAAAACTCATTAGAGACAGCAAAGATGTCTTGTGGCCAACTGTTCTGTACAGAGATGTTGCATTCTGATGTTAAAGGCTATCACTATACGGGGCTCTGTTCTTACGCAGTATCTCCTTTGTTTTAATGAGCTATATTTAACTGGATTTCTGAACCAGCTTACTCCTGCTCCCTCTAAGAGTGACCCTTTTGGGTAAATGACCCATAGGAGGGTGGGTAATTTTCACCTCTTTGGGCTTTCTCCCGAGAAAAACTCTGAACTGGGTGTTGTCGTTTGGTTAGCGGGTCAGCTCTCCTCTCCTGTGGCGTGTGACAGGCCTGCTTCTCTTCACTTCATTGTTAAATTCACGGAGGCGATTGATTTCTATGCCATACGGAATAGACCTCTTCATAAGTGGCTCTGGGGCGGCATTTCCTGAACTCTTCCTCTTCCTCTTCCTACCTCATAGTCTTCGCATATAAAACATACTTTGAATATTCAGTTTTGAAGTCTCAACTTTCCAATGTAGTACTTTTTGATGACTTTGATGTGGTTGTGTACAATGCCCAGGATGATGTATGGTACAGTGCTGTTAACTAGAGCCGGCCAACTCTCCACAACAATGGTATCCCTACAGCTGGGATGGGTTAACAGAAAGGCAGGATAAAGGAAGAACAAAGGTAAGGAAGAGTGAGGAGGGAAGGGAAGACGGAGAGAATGAGAGAGGCTGAGAAACCCTGAGAAAAGGAGGGGAGGGGAGAAGAGGGAGGGACCGGGGGTTAAGTTGGCCTCTAGGTGTCTGAGACTTTCCAACCACCTAGCAAGGACTACATTAGAAAACCAAGTCCTCACACGGTGCTGCTGGAAGGCTGTCTGGGACACCAACAAAGACAGAAGGCCCAGGAGAGGCAAGGGAGGGGCCTTCCGTTCAGCTCTGGAAGCATGATGGTAAGGGCTTGGCTTGTTCATACCTCGCTTGATCTGGAGTCTTGTCTCTCACTGACTAGTCAAATGGGATGAATGAATCATGTAGGATCCTGTTAAAAGCCTGCTAAGTTACAGACTACATGTTTTCTGAAGAGCATCCTAGACAGCATTAGCACAGGGAGGGGATGTGGGGGGACACCACCTTATAAATGTCCATTAGAAGCCACTTCAGAGTGGCTTTGCACGAGTGCACATGCACACGGGTTCTTCAATATTTATAAGCAGCCTCTTCGCTCTCCCCTTGGCTGGATCAGACATACGCTCTTCGTGGGAAGAAGAACACCCCCACTCCTAGAGACACGGGGCAGCCCGGAGCTGTCCACCTTAAACTCTGGCTTGGTACATGTGGTACCTAAGGAAAACCAAAGAAAACAGCCAGCCCCACTGTGCCACCCTCCTCTGGGGCTCGACGTTTTAAATTCATACCCGGGTGATGGATGTTCTCTTCATACCAGAACTTTCTCCTTAGACCTTAATATATGTCTGCGCATAGCATGCATACAGTGCCAGAATAGGCGAGAGGAGGGTATCAGATTCCCTGGGACTGGGCTGTGAACTGCCACTTGGGTACTAGGAAGTGTACCCAGGTCCTTTAGGAGCACAGTCAGTGAGCTTAACCACTGAGCCTGCATTCATTCTTAATCTCTCTCTCTCTCTCTCTCTCTCCAATCCCCTTCACTGTTTCTTTCTATTTCGTTCATAACATTAAATTACAGCTTTGTGGTGGAGGGTGTGGGAGCTAACCTCAAATGCTCTCCTGCTTCCAACCCCCAAGCTGTGGGTTAACCAAGTTGGATAACAGAGACTCACACTAGAATGTAATTCCATGTGTGCAGAAGAAAAGGAACTGGCCTAATTATGTGCTCACTATAATTTGGTGGGTCAGAGTTGGGTTTTGTTGTCGTTTTTGGTTGTTATTTATTTATTTATTATTTATTTATTTATTTATTTATTTATTTATTTATTTATTTATCGTTTCCTCTGACTGGCCAGTGTACTAGATCACAGGTCAGCAAATTATTTTCTCTGAAGTATTCTAAACCTTTTAGTGTGCTACACTGCCTCTCCCAACTATTTAGCATCAAATAGCATGCATACAAAAAGCAGACATGGGCAATGAGTGAGTGGGCAAAGTCTCAATAAAACTTTATTTACAAGCATAGTTACAGGGCTGGATTTCTTCGCACAGGTTTGCTCATCCCTGTTATAGAACTAGATTAAAAAAAAAGAAAAGAAAAGAAAACAGTCCTCATAAGCTGTCTGATGCTGGCCAATTCTGTGATTAGTATTTTATATGCAGATGTTTACTAGCAGATATTTGATGTTTTACCACACTGGCTATTGATAAAGAGAGCAACCGTTCACAATCCCAAGCAGTGAGCAGAACTGGGGATGTTCTAAGGGGTTGGTTTGTGAGCATATTATAAAATTTCACCATGCAAAAGGGGTCTTCCATTTCCTGAGGTCACATTTCTGGAGCCTGGGTACCTTACAAATACCCACAGCTTGTGGCTCCCTCAGTTTCTTCTTAAATATGAACTTTTTAGAAGTATATTTTAGCATCTCTAAAGATTTGGGAAAACGTGCCAAATGAGTGAGGTACATGCATATTGCCAGCCCCATCTTAGGTCCCTGACCTGATGAGACATTCTTATCCTATTAATGTGCCTCTATGCATTAAAAAGAAAAAAAAAGAGCAAAATAATACAGCTAGGAACTTCCTCCTGAAAAGAAACTTTGCTTTCCCTGTTTTACTACAGAGAAAAGAGTTGCAGAAAGATTCAGGACTTGGATGGGTGGAAGAGATATGAAAGAAAAAGGCAAGAAAATGAAGAAATGTGCTGGGGATGCTATCCAGTAATGGAACACTTGCTCAAGAGGCATGAGGCGCTGGGTCTGGTTGCTAGCGCCGCAAGAAAACAGCCACAGACAGAAAAAGTACAAAAACCCAAAAAGAAAAAGTCAGGAGCCATGTTTTCCACGTCTAGGAATCTTTTTCTGATCCAAATGTCAATTAGCAGATAAGAAGCAATTGACAGCCTGCGGTCACTCCTCCACAAAGCATTAAGAATTACTTGGAGACTGGAGAGATGGCCCAGTGATACACTGGCAGCTCTTGCAGAGGACCAAGGTTCCAGTTCCCAGCGCCCCCATGGTGGCTCACAACCATCCGTAACTCCAGTTCCTAGGATTTGATGCCTTTTCTGGCAAGTGTGGGTACCAGCCATTCACATGGTGTGCGTAAAGACAGTAAGGCAAGCATTCCTACACATAAAGTGAAATAAATACATTTTAAAAGAGAGAGAGGAGGAAGGAAGGGAAAAATAAGTAATGGCCCCAGTATCCTTTAGGGAATTCCTGCCATCCAATGGTTAAAGAGATAAATCTGGAGCTTGCAGCAAGAAAGAGAATTTCTTTGTCATTCGTGGAGAAATGTAAAGAAACCCTGTGGTCCTACCCTGTTTCCATGAACCAAGCCTACCTGGAAACCACAACTCACCCCAGGCCAGCCCTCCCCCGCCCTTCTCTTCTCTCCTCTCCTCTCCTCTCCTCTCCTCTCCTCTCCTCTCCTCTCCTCTCCTCTCCTCTCCTCTCCTCTCCCCTCCCCTCCCCTCCCCTCCCCTCCCCTCCCCTCCCCTCCCCTCCCCTCCCCTCCCCTCCCCTCCCCTCCCCTCCCCTCCCCTCCCCTCCCCTCCCCTCCCCTCCCCTCCCCTCCCCTCCTCTTCTCTTCTTTCCCTCTCTCTCTCTTTTTAGAGCACTGGAATCTCCCAAGGAACACCTTCAATCGTGGCAACGACCTGAGGTAATGATCCCACACTCAATTCCCAGCTCGCGCACAGCTACTGTACTCCACGTTCACACGTCCCTTTAGCCATAGCACCTTTAAGAAGTGGATGTTCAGCATCTCCGTTTTGTAAATGAGAAGATGGGGGAAAAAAGTCCCCAGACTAGGTAGGGTTCATAAAGCAGATGAAGAACTTGAACTCGAGCCAAGTTCATCTCAAAGCATCACTGCGTCCCATCCGCAGCAAACACACGCCGTGACTTTGACGGTGGAAACAAAGAAGAAGGGTTGAAAGATCTGCAAAGCCAGGTAGAGATGGGATCTCAGGCACCTACACAGACTGCAAATGGGGTTAGGGATGAGGAAAACCCGGGAAGGACCCAAATGAGTGTCATGTGTAGAGAAATACAGAGGGGGAAAAAGTCATTTCCTGGCTCTCCTAAGATCCGCAGCACGTGCTCTGCTGTTCCCGGGAAGTGCAGACATATACAGGGTAGCACATTAATCCTTCAAACACTAACAGATGCTGGCAGGGATTTAGACTGGAATGTATTTACAAAGTGACAAATTATGTTCTGTATTAGAGAGAGAGAGAGAAAGAGCACCCACAAACGGGCTGATAAATGTCAGCTACAGTCACGACAAATGGTTTATTTTTATTATACTGTAACCACAAATGTTTTTTTTTCCTCCCTATTTTTTTTTCTCTAGGAGTCCCAAAGATTTATTTGTTGCAGGGAAAAAACAAGATTATATATGACACAAAGTAATAACTGTACGATCAGATATTCCGGGCACCCTGCCCTTTTAGAAAGCTTCATCCAGGCAGCCCGGTGCTACTAAAAACTCTACTTTCGCCCAGGCAGAGTAAATGGTTAATAAATCAGAACTGATACAATATCTTGTAATTAGATACAGCCTTAGTTCACAGACTAGCCAATTGATAGACAATATCCAATTCCCCCTTTAGTGGCTATCAGTAGGGTAGAGTAACTATTAGAATAAATTTAATGCCTGTGACAGGTAAGAAAATATACCAGAAGCTAAAATGTAATCAGTATATCCAAACCCAAAATAAGATCATAGTCTTGGCTGCCAAGTGGGTCCAGAAGGAGGGCTGTGGATGGAGAGCGACATCCACAGGCTGACAAGGGCCAGGTCAGGAAAGCTCAACCTTGAAAGCAAGATGGAGAGGGTGGATTTGGCCTGGGGCCAAAAGGAAATGGACGTGCACGTGTGATTAAGAAAGTCCTCTGTAGAACGCTTTGATCTCCTCCTCGGTCTAGTGCTGGGGGCTGTGGCAGGTGATCTGATGGGTACGCTGGCAGACTTGGTGCAGACAGATCTGTCTGGCTTCAAGTCTAAGAAGAGGATGGACTCTTCTGGTGACACTGGCCAAGTTCCTGCCCTCCTAGGGTGCCACCTTCTCCACTACAAAATAGAGGCTCTGGCTCTCCAGGAGGTAGGAGAAATTCCAGAGCCTGCTTTCTTCTAACAGCCTGAAGGACAGCAAACTGAAGAGGGTTACCAGAAGAGCATGAAGGTGCTGGCCAAGCATGTTCAAGGAGCATTTTGTCTTCAGAAACTTTCAGCTTCAGATTTCTTGCAAAATCATTGCAAGTTAAAATATCCCCACGTCCCAATACTCTAAATCAAGGCATTTAAGATTATAGAATTGAGAGGAATTCATAAACACATTCAAAGCCTAGATTGTATACTATCCTATGTGTGTTCACGCATTATGCCTAAGTGTGTAAGTGCGCATACTCGAGTGCAGGAGAGCGCACGTTCCTGCACACACACACACACACACACACACACACACACACGATCTCTACAGCTACAGACTTAATACTTGAGTACTGTCCATGATGAGGAATGAAGGTAGGGCCTGGGAAAATGCACCTTCTCAGATGACCCTCCTAACAGGACACCATTCTGATTCCACCATTCTTGGATCTACATTTCAGTCTCTCACAGCTGTGAAGCCCTGTTTCCCCCATCTTTGAGGATATCCTGTTACCATCTTCCTCTCAGCAACAGGGAGGAAATAAAGACATAAAGTGATGACTGCACCACGTGATGATGCAGCAGCTGCCGGGACTAGACTAAGGTCTGTGAGAAATCACCACTCTCAGGACGATGAAGAGAACCAAGTTCTCCAAGCACTACTGAGAGAGTAAGATCTCTATGGGCCATTGGTAGGACTGGGGCCACCTCCCGGAAACACTCCACACTCCCATCCATCCTAGAATAGATACTCTTCCTGAAAGCACCAGGTAAGTTTCTGTCCCCATCACTGTGTGCCCTCCCTTCTTATGTCAACAAGTCAGAGGTACAAGGCACAAATCTGGACAAGCATGCTGCCAAGAGTTCCCCCAATGAGCCATCCCTAGCCTACAATGATGAGAAATAAAGGTAGCGAGCCAGGAGGGGCACCGTGAGGGAGGAGATCGCTCAACTAGAAACTCCGTCCTTCACAGAAGTCAACCACCACAGGTTCTAACAGCCTGGACTGGAATGAACTGAGCAACTGAATAAATAATTATGGTGCTTGATTACAAGGAACAGAATAAAATAACTCTGTGTGACTCCCGTGCATGTAAGTACTATAATGAGTAGCAAATAAATGGAGACTGGGCTAGTTTTCCCCTGGAGAACCCTGATTAGAGAATTCAGAAAGTGTAGTGGGTGCACGACCTCTCCAAGACCTACCAGCACAGGAAGTGCTGCTGCAGACAAGACCTGACAAGGAGGTGCACAGTCAGTGTGTGGAAGGGATGGGGGAAGGAGGGCCTTGTCGGAATCCCAAAGCGCTGCCTCTGAATGATCACAAAGCATGTAGGAGAGCTTAGAGATATTCTACCAGGGAAGTTCAGAAGTCATCGCCCGAACCAAGAACCATTGTTAACTCATGGCGATAAGACTTATCATGGTCCCCTGAAAACACAGGAAGATACTAACTGCATCACTCCTGTGATGTTCCTGGCTCCACCAAAATAATGCTGGCCAACAATCTAATCACAAGAAACAGGTCAGACAGATCAAGGGTCTCGATGGCAGGAAAGCCAGAAGAAGATGCAGGCACTGTCAGAGATGGGAGGTGGCCAGGCAGATAGCAGCAGGCCCCTGGACCAGCTCCTGAGATAAAAGCGAATCACTGGGTGATTCAAGTAATGTGGTACCATGAATGTCAAACACCAATGTCTGTTTCAGGGCTTGATCCTTGGACCACGGTGAGGAGAACTGTTAACTTGGGGGAAAGTAGGAGAAGTGCCTGCCATTTCTAGGAAGTGCCTGCCATTTCTAGGAAGTGCCTGCCATTTCTAGGAAGTGTCTGCCATTTCTAGGAAGTGTCTGCCATTTCTAGGAAGGTCTGAAGTTAATTCAAATTTAAAAAAAAAAAATCAAAATAAGCGTACGTCAAGACAATGCTTGACATTAGAATACTCTTACTTTTGGGAGTCTGGGGAAATGAATCAGTGGTCAGAGTGTTTGTTATGCACGCATGGAGGACCCGGCGCGTGCGCACACGCACTCTCACTCTGCAGCCCAGGCTGGCTTTAAAATTATGGCATCCTGCTCAGTCTTCTAAGTGCTGGGAATGCAGGTATGAACCTTACAACAGACCTGGCTATTTATTTATCGATTTAAATATTTATATAAAACAGTGAATTTTGAGAGCTGTTATGTTTATTTAAAAGATATTTCTCCAGGTCTCTTGCTTTTGTTTAACAAGGTTTCATGTATTCAAGTTGGCCTCTCAGTTACCAGGTTACGAAGGCTGGCCTTAAATGCCTCATCCTTCCTGCCTATATCCACTGAGGGTTGGGACAACGGGCATGTACCACCACACCTGACTGAAATTAGTTTCAGTGACTCAGTAGCAAAGCAAGGCAAGTTCTCAAAATGAACACTGTTCCTTCCATGGAATATTAACAAAATATTGATTGCAAAATTAAGTTCCTGTGTTAGTGCTGTGCTGAAGCAAAATTAAGCCCTCCGTTCCTTCTTCCAGGACATCAGCCTCAAACCCCGCCCCGCATGGGTATCTCCTGTCACAGGGCACTCCTGAGTGTCTGTGTCTTTGCTTTCTCAGGTATTGCTCACACCAGATGATAACCTTCACAAAATCATGGTCTCCCCACATGTACTGCACCCCACTTCCTCTAAGAGGCTCCTTTGCAGTGAGCAGTGTGCCTATGGCCAGCTTCAGTAGGTGAAGATAAGTCACCTGTGGGAAGAGCTCCATGTGCGTCACCGCAGCTTTTGAGAAGTTTAGCATGAGTGCATATACACCTTGAACCCTACCTAAATGCTGCGGGAACAGATACAACCTGAGTCCTTTACTTTTCAAGCACCACCATCGGTTTAAGTAAAAGAAAGTAGTTTTGTTGCCCAAGTGTTCATCCCTTATGTTTTCTGAGTGTTCTTCTTACAATAATTCTGAAGCCCCAGTGAAAGGGAACTTATTATCGTTTAATCGTGGGGGAGGGGAGAATTTTATTTGCATGTGGTTTATAACAAATTAGCCAAAGCAGCTTAAAACTTTGCTTGCAAAGTGTTAAATCTTTTGTAGCACACATCTTTAACATTGATATGAATATTGAGAGTAACTGTCAGATATACACAGTCTTTGCTCGCCGTTATCGACAAAAAGGGTCTATTCAGCAGTGATACTAGCTAGTCATTATAGAATGATAGCTACGTGGCACGGTGAGGGGATGAGAAAACAGACCCGCATGGGCTTCTGGGAAAAGAAAGCAAATGAGAACAACCATCCTGCAGAAGAATTATTAATGTCCACGTTGCATTCTCACTTCATGGTGAGCTAGCGGCATCGTTCACAGCTGTGAACAATTGAACAGAGCCCCTGCACCCAGCAATCAGAGAAGTGACTAGCCAGTGGTGGTGATGTCATGCAGTTACTGAGCCTGTTGCTGCCAAGGCACTGTCATCCCTATAGAAGGGAAGTTGGGATACAATGGCTTTAACAGTAGGAGCATGCTGGGGCTGCAGAGATGACTTAGCGGTTAAGAGCACTGACTGTTCTTCTAGAGGTTCTGAGTTCAATTCTCAGCAACCACATGGTGGCTCACAACCTTCGGTAATGGAATCTGGTGCCCTCTTCTGGTGTGTCTGAAGACAGCTATAGTGTTCTCACACATATAAAATAAATAAATAAATCCTAAAAAAAAAAAAAGGTAGGAGTATGTCAACTGTAAGAAATACAGAAGCAAAATTCATAGTGATAGTTTCCTCTGACGAAGTACTTCACCTATATTTGAATATATGCAAGTATAGCTAATAAAGTAATTAAAGTAACTACATTACTCTGTATCCAGAAAAATTAGAATTCTAACTTGATTAAACATAGTATTGAATGTTAATATGTAATCCAACTGAACTAATCTACTGCTGACATAAGCAATTTTGTGTTTGTTTATTTTGAGTGAGGAAACAGAAAACACCATCTTTGGGAGGGATTGGTGCTAAATGTTGAAAGGACATGATGGCGAGTCTTGCGTGAAGATGATTTTGCATTACTTAAAATATTTTAAGCATATTCAAAAGGACAAGAAGAGACTTGGGGCCAAGAGATTTACCTGGATAGAGGCCTAAGCCAAATCTGTCATGCAAACCTCCAGGAGTACAGGCGGCAAAGAGGGACATTTGACCCTCTTCTGGCCAGTGCCTTTCCACCCTAGGTAAGAAAGGAGAGGGACAGAAATCGCCCGAGTTCAGCCCAGCTCTGCTGATACTGAATGCTTCTCTAAGCTCTTTGAGGCCTGATGGAACATGGGCTATTCTACGCACCAGGCCAGAGTGCTAGGAGTAGGCAATCAGACGGTGATATTGAAGAATGCACTACTGTGCCTGGATACGGAGGTGATCAATAATTAAAGCGAATATGGACAGGGGTGCCCATGATCTTGATATTGCTGACCCCACAGACGTACAGGGAATAGTAAGGATACCATATATGGAAATGTTCGGCGTGCAATAAACATTCCATAAGGGTGTCTCAAGCTACATGGTTTCTCTCACTCTACCCAAGTCTATCTCCCAGATTCAAGTTAAGTCAACCTGACAGGGAAACTGGTGCATAGAGATTAAAGATGGGCGGTGTGAACCCACCCTCCTAAGCACAGTGATTTAATGAGCCCCAGTGCCAACACTGTTGGGAAAAGTGTATGGAAGAAAATGGCGACTCAGCGCAGGTATCCTTCCTTTTAAGGTTCTGTGTGCATGTGGTGTTGAAAAGACGGGCCCCCGAGGTCGAAAGTAACCTTCTCTCTACACTTGTGACTTCCATTAGCAGCCTGGTGGGGCACTGATAAGTGTTCCTCAAAATCCAGGTGCAAAAGGCTTGATGTCTGGTTGGTGGTGGCACCTTCAGGGGGTTGGGCCTATAGGAAGGAAATTAGGTCAGTGGGGGTCATTGGTGGGGAGCCATGGCCTTCATCAAAGAATTGGAAACACTTGTTCTTCCCCTTAGTCCGTTGCTTCCTGGAATGCTATTAGGTCTGTAGGCCTCTCTGCTGTGCACCAGAGCATAATGTGAAGGCCAAAGCAATGAAACAGGGAGCTAATTAGCTATCGCAGTGGGGAATTGTGAGCTCAAACTGGTCTTTCCTATGAGTTCATCATCATGAGTAACACACAACTTACTTGTTTCCTTTCATGAGGAGAATTGTCTACAGCACGTGGTTTCCACGCCACAGTTCAAACTTGGGGCCACCATTGACTCAGAGGAGCCAGAGCCTGTGCCTGGGGTCTTATAATCAGCACCATGCCTTGGACATCTGAAAAGCCCTCCCTAGCTTTATCCTTCGAGTTGGCTTTCAGCAATGCAAACAGAACAGAACCAAAGAGACAGAAAGGTAACCTTCACTGGGTGATCATCCTCGACCCTAATGCTACACCACCAAAGGGCCAAACTCACACCACAGCAAGTAGCACCCAGCAACGCTACTCCCCACCTAGATGTTCTCCCAGGAAACACATCTCTGCTCTGCCCCACACATGTGTTGATGGGGACCAGAGACTGAGAGACCAGCTTTAAGGTAACAAGTTCGCAGTGGACCAAAGAAGCAACTGCATCTTGCCCAGAGCTAAGAGGCTCTCTCAGGTCCACAAACCTAAAAGAAAATGCAGCATTTTACCACAGCTCTCTGAACTTTTCATGTGTGTGTGTGTGTGTGTGTGTGTGTGTGTGTGTGTGTGTGTTGCATTGTAAAATTCAGAGGACAACCTGTTGGAAGCTGTTCTTTCCTTCCAAGTATGGACTGCAGAGCTCAAACATAGATCATCAGTCTTGAAGCAAGGAGCCTTTAGACACTGGTCCATCTCATCAGCTCCGAAGTGCTGTGTTTTTAATGATGGGCCACAAAGGAAAGCATAAAATCACGGAGAAAGGAACCCATCAAATCAACAGGACCTAGGAGCAGGTCGGTAACGACGATAACCGAAGACCAACCGGCATCATCTACAGTGGCTCAAGGGCACTCTTAAAAGGACTGAAAGGGGGAAAACAAGACGGGGATATTTATTGGTAAGGACAAAACAATAACCAACTCAGGAAGATTAAGGAATGCAGTCCAAAGCAAAAAGGGGCGCTGGTGGCCTGCTGAGGACTGCTAAGCAAATGGAAAAAATAATGGCCTCTTCAGAAATGGAAATGTTTTCTAGTTGTAATTGGCAGTTTATACAGTTTTTCAATACATCATCAAAAACCAGCCTCAAAATTAAACGGCAGTAATGAGCAGATTAGCAGGTTTCCCGGCCATTAATGAAATAAAGTGTTTTGGGTCCCTACGGAAAGTCGTTTGCCAATATGTGCAACGTCCATGGGCTTCAGCTCAATGGTCGCATACCTGTGTACTTGAACAGGGTGGGTGGGGGGAATCGGCCAACACAGTCTTCTCCCCGAGCTTGGCAAAAGAGTACAAAATGCAAGAATCCTTTTATTTTTGACAGGGAGCGGGGAGGTTGTGTGTGTGCAGGGGTGGGTGGGCACTCGCTAACAGATGTTTACAAACAGAAGGTAACTGGTAAAAAACCCAAACACAAAGCCGTATTGTCTTCCCCGATCCACAGACGAAGCCATTGCAGCTCCTGCGAAGAGCCCTTTCTGGACAACATCCAGGAATTAAAAGGTGCCAACAAGCTGCCTAATACCCTTGCATAGACTGAATTCTTATGAAGAAAATAAAGTTTATTGTCTGGAAAGAGCGAAAGCATGGGGGGGAAGCAGTAAGGCGGTGGAGGTGAACCGTTAGGCAGATGTTCACTTACGGAAATACAGGGAGCAGAAGACGCCATCGCTGCGGATTTTTACGAGAAGCCTGACGGCTCCTTTGCCAGCGTCAAGGGCAAGGGGAAAGGAAGGGAAGAGGCTGGGAAAACTGGGCTGTGCTACCTGGTTCCGATGACCTTGGATACCAAGCCTGAAGGGGAAGCAACTGTGAGCCGGCTGGGTTCATCGCTCGGTTCAATTTCTACCTAAGTTCTGAAAGGCAGGTCCCAGACTGAAATCCTGGAGGGTTGAAAGATATATTTTTGGTGCTTGATATATTCATACTATGCCCCCCACTCCCCCAAAATAAAAGAAGATATGCCAAAGTCTTTGCATCTCTTTAGATACCTCCCCTCCCCCTCCTTCCCACCATGAATGTAGCAAAAGACTTCAGAAAAACATCTCTGGTTGCTAGTCCTGCCTCAACTGGCAGGGTAGGGAAGGACAGAGAGGTGACTGCATGCCGAGTGTGTCACGAGTGCAGACCGATTTACATGAACTGATGGATTCATAAAAATAACCTGACTGGGTCTCTCTCTTGGTTTGAAGCCCTAGGAGGCTCACTGATAACTCTTCAGCCCGGCTGTAACATCTTGGAAACTTACGATCCACAGATCTGGTGGTTTACCCCTCACTTTGCCCGATTCTGTCTGCATCTGCGTGCCCTTTGGTTATTGCTCTTGCAGTGTTACAGGCCTGCTCGAATAATTTCAAATCCACTGGGCATAGCGAGGCATACCTGACTGTAATCCTAGCACTTGGGAGGTGGGCAAGAAGGTCAAATGTGCACTATTCCATGTCTCTGTGTGCTGCTACAGAACTCTCTCTCTCTCTCTCTCTCTCTCTCTCTCTCTCTCTCTCTCTCTCTCTCTCTCTCTCTCTCTCTCTTCCCGAGTGTGTGTGTGTCTGGGGGAGTGGGAGGGAGGGGTGGGAAAGAGAGAGGGAAAGGGAGAGGTATACATGAATATGCATGTAGAAATCAGAAGTTAATATAAAGTCTATCTTTTTGAGACTTTTTGAGACAGGGTCTTTTTACTGAAACCCAGGGCATGCTAATTTGCCCAGGTGGTCTTAGGGATGGATAGGCCTGTCTGTCTCCCGAGGGCTGGGGTTACAGGAGTGAGCGATTGCTCTATCTTGTTATG
Source organism: Mus caroli (assembly GCF_978045245.1). NCBI lineage: Eukaryota > Metazoa > Chordata > Mammalia > Rodentia > Muridae > Mus > Mus caroli. The sequence continues at coordinate 14,777,942 of NW_028227265.1, forward strand.
TGACTGGTAGATATGGACCCCAGATCCTTATGCTCTGTGCTGCAAGCACTTTACCAACTGAGCTATCTCTCCGGCCCCATTTTTCCCCATTTAAGCTGGACACCAAACTTACATGGCAGAGACATCTAAGCAAGCCTGTCCAATGGGGAAGCAGTGAAGATGATCTCTGACCTTGGGGAGTGATTCAACCAAGCCAAGTTTCAAACAAGCATGCAGTGGCATCAACTGAAGGAAGTACGGGCTGGGGTGTGGCTCTCTGAGCACATGGCTCGCATGCCAGTGGCTCCCCGTTTCCATTCTGGTCCTGGGCACTCTGAGTGAACAAAACGAAGCAAGTAGGATGGAGCCTGGCAGGTGGACTAGAAGCATGCCCAATATCCAGGACTATGATCGTGAATCACAGCAGAGTCAACCCTGACAGCAAAGCTCCCAAGTCAAATACGCAGGGGAGAGTAAAGGCCCACTATCAGGTTCTATAGGACACACCAGTAATGTCTCAGTGGGAGCAGAAGCCGTGTGGCCTAGGAGATCTGCTTAAAAGAAGCTACAGTGGAAAGGGGGTGGTTCACAGAGGAGACTTTACAAGTGGCACATATATTTCAGAGGCATCTGTACAGCACATACAGAAGGGGAAAACAGGCCATCAGTGTTCCCAGGTATTTATGACTGTTGAGCAATGAGACTGAGAACCACAAGCTGAACACCAAGAAAAGAAAAATCAACGGGACTCAAACTCAGGATTCATCACTTCCCCATCTTCCTAGACCACGTGTGCCACCGGAACCATCCCTTTAACACACAGGACATCTGCTGTCTTTCAAGCCCAGGGACAACTGTGCATGAGGGTTGGATGACAAGACGTAGCAAGTACACAGCATGCCAGCTCAGGATCCTCAGTGAATCCGCTGGGGAATCTGGCAGGCCTGAAACAATAAGCAGTGTGCTGTGTGTGACTTCAGATCAGGCCACTGTTGGCCTCTCTGTTGAAGAACTGTAGGAGATGCAAGAGGTTCTGAAGCCCATAGGACCCAAAGCAACGTCAGGAGTTGACATTCCCTAAAGCCTCCTATGGTATGGGAAGAAATCCATCCAGCAAAGCTTTAAGCTTCACAACCTCAGATTGTGAATGGAGACAGTGCCTATAAAAGTGTTGACTGGGTGGAAAGTAAAGAAGCCTGTGGGGCGTGGCTGACATAACCGAGGACTGTCCTTCAGAGAAGAAGGAATGTGGACAGAGAGGAGGAGAGTTCATGTATCTAAAAGAAAGGACTGGTATAGACATGCTATCTGCAGGTCTGGTAGGGACTGTCATGCTCATAGCTTGACCCTGGCCTTTCAGTTATTGCAACCTGAAGACAATGGTTTTTATTTCCACCTTAGTGCCCTAGTCTGAGATATAGATTATCACAGCAGCCTGGGATGAACACTCCAGGCTCAGTTTGCAGGGGGTCCCAAACCCTCCTTTCTCATTGGCTACAGAGTGCTCTGCCAAGGATCCACCTGGTTTCTGACTTTCTGCTCCAGGCACACGTGAACACACGTGCATATGCACAGGCACATGTGTTCTGGTCAGAGCCATCACCTACACCTTCCAATGTAAGCGGCCATGGTTGTAAGTCACTGGTTTAGCTCTTGCCCCATGGTTTACATCTAATTCCTTCCAAATGAGTAATGGCCTCGCCAGGAGCCAGAGCTCTCCCTGCTGCGGCTCCCCCACCTTTTCCAGACGTGTGTCCATTACACAGCCAGGCATTCACTGTCCAGCCGAGGCCTCCCTCTTCAGTATCCTCCTTTTCGCAGAGCAAATGAGATCCCTTTCAGGCTCATGCCTTGTTAAGAAGAAAATCAACGTTGGGACAGAAGCAAAGGTGCTTCCGTGCAGTCTCTAAACCTTAACGACCTCAGCTCTGCTCCCACTGCAGACAGTGAGGAGGATGGTGATGATGGTGAGGACGGTGATTAATAATAATAATCCCAAGGTGGAAATAAACTAGACTCAAGCGCTGTGTATGAGACGACGGAAGCCAACGGGGACATTTTTAAAGAGAAAGTTTTACATTCCTGTAAAACACGGACTGTGTTTTAACAGAGTCTTGCTATTCTTGTCTTCCAGGCTGGCTCTCGCACTGTTAACAGAATGAGAACATAATCCATATTGTTTTATGGGGAATCCACTTTCAAGATATGTACAACATTTAAGGACCATTAAGGAAAGCGGAAATTGAAATCCTTCCAGAAAAGCTTTAAGTGGAGATAAGGAAAAAAAAAAAAAAAAGGTTAGGACTTCCAGAATTATAACCGGGAATTGTTGGGGCAACTGTAGGTGGCCTGGAGGATGGCTGCATGAATTATTTTCATATGACATAGAGTAAGAGAGTCACGCAATTCTTTTCTAAAGAAGATAGAAGGGAGGTATATTTCCAAGCATTCTGGAGAACCGACATTCTTGTCTAAATGCCCGTTCACCAGGCCTAACTGGGCTGGGTGCTGGAAGAACTTCTAAAACACGCCGTCCCTTTAAGCAACTTGGGAACATGTCAGATGTGAGGAATGACAGGTGCTTGTTGGGGGAGGGGCCTGGAGAGACAATCTGGCTTTAGGACACATTGAATGTGGGACAAAAAAAAATCTACGTACAGGCAAATAAACGGGATGAAGATATTCGGAGTATAACTCCAATCCGCATGAAATCGATAGTGTGAATCTCAGGGCGCCATGTGCTCTTCCGTGGGAAGAATTATCGGTCAGAGACAGCAGAAAACACAATTATGGAACGCACTGAAACTTAAATGGTGGAAGGGAAAAATAGGAATTGAGGTAGGGGAAAGCCGAGCCAAATAATTACCGGGAAGACAGAAGTAAAGGAAGACACGGCCTAATGATGCTGGTGACCCAACAGCTCTGTGAATATATTAAAAGCCACCACATATGATGTGGCAGGTGAGAAACACCTCAGTAAAGCTACTACTCTCCTCTCAGAAAAAGGCAGAGTAAGAGACACACTGAGGAACATATTTTAGTGGTGAATATTATATATCATTAGTCATTTACTTTATAAAGCAAAAGCATAACTCGATTGTACGGTGTGTACAAGTGAAATTAAAAGTATAGCAATGTCAAACATAGAGGATATCCAGCAACTTGCTCTTATATACCAAGGTAAAGACTGTAAAATAGCACAGAAGGCTCCCAAGCAAACTGGCCAGTGACACGCAGCATATCGGTGAGCTCTGGCTTCAACTGAGAGAGACTGCTGCAGAGAGCGGGATGGAAGGGTCCAAACATCAGCTCTGGGCCTCTCTGCACACCCATGTGGATGTGCATCCAAACACACATGTAAACATGAATGTACACATGCACCGCAAACACACATACATGAAAAGAGAAAAAGAATGGACTAGAAATGAAGACACTGCCCACACAAATAATTAACTGTGCATGAAAGATCACAGTAGCTTCAGTCGTAGCAGCACACACACACACACACACACAGAGATCCTACCCCAGAGTGATCAATGAAATTAAAACTATGTTACCCTGACTCTAAACCACACTCACTTATAATTTTTAATCAAAAGAAATGAAGAAAATAGAAAGAATGAATAACTGAATAAAAGGAAAAAAGTTAAGAACAAAGGTGAGAAAGAAGAAAAAGGGGAAAGGAAAAAAAAGCATTTAAATACACGGGGCCGCCTCAGGCTTACACCGCAACAGACCATAATTTGTATTCCGTACCCATTTCTGTTGTCTAAATTGAATTCATGGTAGATTAAGGCCCTATTGCCCCATCTTCAATGCTAGGAAAAATATTTTATGGGGAAAATAGGCATCTTAAAAAAATTCTCTTCAATGAAAGATTCTTCTGATTATTTATGGAAATTGCAAACTAGTTCTCTGTACCAATATCTCACGAGTACTTAGCTCCTTTAAGGTAACAATAGTAAAACAATTTAACATAAAGACAGGCTATATCCTAAAGGTGGGGGGAGCCAGAACTACAGAAGACAGTTCTGCAGCTGCGAAACTGTTGATCTTTTTAAGTCTGCGGAAAACAACAATGGCGTCCCTACGGATAAGGCAAAGTACTGAGGGCTGAAGAGAGGGCTCTGTGGACAAAGGGCTTGCAGCCAAGCTGGAGGACCTGAGTTCAGATCCCCCAAGACCCATGTAAAGCTGAATGTTGCAGTACAGGCACGGGTAATCAATCCCAGAAACGCCCCTACAGTGTGATGTGAGGCACAGACGAGAAAATGGTCTGAGAGCTCACGGGCCAGCCTGGTACACACGGGAGCAAAGCAGAGCTCGTGCCCCAAAGAAGGTGGCAGGATAGTCTGAGGTTGTCCCCTGGTCTACACATGAGCACTCCCCTTTCCCTCGAAGCAGGAGCAAGTAGGGCCAGAGATAGAAGTTCGGTTGCCATTTGAACTGGGAAGCTTTCATGTGGCTCGGATTTAATTCACAATATTAAACTGTCGTTTCCTGTTTATGTAGGAGAGCTTTAGTCGGCACTGTGTCCTGTGAATACAAACACAGGACATAAAAGTATTAGCCACGCTCCCTTCCGAGATGGCTCGGGGTCTGTCACCTTTAATAAGAACAGCTGTGCGTGATGTTAAAAAGAACGGGAGTGAACCGGGTGTGGCGGGCCACTTCTGTAATCCCAGCACAGGGAGGTGGAGGCAGGCATGTGAGGACTCCAGGCTCATCCTCAGCTCCATGGCAACCCTGAAGCCAGTCAGAGAGGTTTGCCTTGAAGCAGAGCAAACAAGTAAAACAAGAAGAAAACAACAACAACGACAACAAATGCTCATAATGAAGCCAAGGAAGAGAGTGCTGTTGTGATCTACGTGGCCGCTGAGTTATCTGCCACAACACTCTGTGAGATGGCATTTCAAGAAAAAAAAAAACGGTTGTTCCCAACAAAAGATAAGAGGGAGGAGAGAGAGGACCTGCTGGAAAAGGAGGAGATGCCTACCCCAGCTGCTGCTGAGGCATGGAGGCTGTAGTCCTTATACCAGCAATATGAAGCAAGGGAAACTTTGTCGCTCCATGACTCCCAGGTTCAATTGCTGCAATTACTAGAGCAACCCCGATGCCCCCGGGCTGCCTCATTCTTAGCACTGGGGTGGTCAAGCCAAGATCTTCTTACTTCCCTGAGCATGGCTAGGGCAGAGGGTGACATAAGTAGATAGTTGTGAGTGTGTGGGAGTGTGTGTGTGTGTGTGTGTGTGTGTAAACGTGCACAAGAGCATGAGCAAATACATGTTCACTTTGTGGGGTGCAATGTGCCCCTGGATCTCCTTAGTTGCCATCTATCTTGATGTATTGAGAGATTATTTCACTAGCCTGGAACTCACTGCCTGGAATAGGTGGGCTGGCTGGCCTGTCTCTGCCTCCGCAGAGCTGGGATTATTAGCCACAAGACAGGACACCTGGCTTTGTTTTTTGTTTTGTTTTGTTTTGTTTTTTTAAATGTGGGTTCTGGGAACTGAACTCTGTTCCTCTCACTGATATAGCAGACATTGTCCTGACTGCCAGCTCTGAAGCTTAGCCTGTTTTTAAGCACACTTCCAAAAGAGGATTTTGAAGTGGAGAGACTCTGCTATGCGCATGGTAGTGGAGTGATGACTTCATGTATGGGTTAACCCCACAGTAAGTCCAACACAGGAGGTGAACGTAAACATAAACTAAGGGCTTTAGTTCATCATAGCAACACCGGTTTCCTAAATATACCAGGTAATTGATATAGAATGCTAATCCTGTGCCCTATGCTTGGGGAAGTGGGATGGACAGTGACCTGCTCAGTTAGGCTATGCCACTAGAGGCGAACATTAAAAACCTTCAACATAACATTCGACGATATTATACCCTTTTCTCAGTCTGTTTTGTTTAGGAGCATCTGATGCGGGTTATAAACTAGCAACCTGCCCGGTTTTCTTTGAACTGCACATTGTTTTAAAAAGTTTTAATAAACTGCCATTTAAAGTCAGAAAATATCTCACTAAAGAGCCAGAACTGTCAAACATTACTAGTTATTTTTAAATACTTATTTATCTGTGTGTAGGGACACGCCACAGTCTATGAATGCCAGGATGTGTGGGCACATGCATGCCGCAGTGGATGGAGACCAGGGCAACTTTCAGGCAGGAGCTGCCCTTCTTTACTGCGTGGCCCTGGGGATCTAACTCACTACGTCAGGGTGGGAGGTAAATGCCTTTGCTCGCTGAGCTGTTTTCTCATGGCAGCATTGGGTGTGTATTTAGACAAAGAAACAGGAAGCAGGAGAGTATTATCTTCTAAGGCCAGGGCCAGGCACGGTGGTTCATGCATGCGATCTCAGCACTTGGCAAGCAAAGACAAGAGGAACAGGAACTTAAGTCCAGAAGTCAGCCTGGGCTACATAAGATCTTTTTGCAAATGAATGAATGAGTGAATAATACAATAACATAAAAATTCCCAAAGTGCAGATGGGAAAGTTAGGAGCTGAACTTCTTATCTGACACAAGTTCTCAACACTCTCCTTCATCTTCCACCTGCTTCTGCAGTCGCCCTGAGTGACTGCTGGCTTGGCACTTCACTGACCAGAAAGATAGCACCAATATCCAAAACCAAGTACCGTTTACAGAGTATGTATGTGTGCGCGCATGCAAATGTGACTGCACGTATGTATGAGTGTGTGTTTGTGTGAGTGTGTCTGAGTATGTGTGTGTCGGTAAGTTTATATGAGGAGGGTGAATATGTATGAATGTATGTGTGTAAGTATAAATGTGTGTGAGGAGGGTGAGTGTGTGAGTGTGTGTGTATGTGAGTGTGACTATGTGTGAAATCATGTGAGTATGAGTGTATGTGTTTGTGTGAGTGTTATGAGGAGGGTATGTGAGTGTGTGTATGTAAGTATGTGTATGCAAGTGTGTATGAGAGGAGTGTATGTGAATGTGTGTACATATGTGTGTGCATGTATGTGAGTGTGTGAGTATGTATGAGTATGTGTGTGTGTGAGTGTATGTGTGTGTAAATATGAATGTGTGTGAGGAGTGTGAGTATATGTGTTCACGTGTATCTCTGTGTTTGAATGAGTGTGAGTGTATGTGTTCATGTGTGTGTGTGTGTGAATGAGTGTGTGTGTGTGACTATGTGCATGTGTGAATGTGTATGTGAGTTTGAGTGTGTATGAGGAGGGTATGTGAGTGTGTGTGTTCATGTGTGTGTGTATGTGTGTGAATGATTATGAGTGTATGTGTTTGTATGAGTGTTGTGAGGAGGGTATGTGAGTATATGTGGGGGGTGTATGTGTGTGTGTGAGGAGTGTATGTGAATATATGTGTGTGCATGTATGTGAGTGTGTGTGTTTTGAGTGTGTGTGTATATGTGTGTGAGAGTGCTTGTATGGGTATCATATGAGTGTGTGTGTGTGTGTGTGTGAGAGAGAGAGAGAGAGAGTGAGAGAGAGAGAGAGAGAGAGAGAGAGAGAGAGAGAGAGAGCATGTGTGTGCTGGTGCCCACAGAGACCAAAAGGTTCCTGTGAGCCACAGGACATAGGTGGTGCTGGGAACAGAACTTGGGTCCTGTGGAAGGGAAGGAAGCATTCTTTAATTGCTGAGCTATCTCTCCAGTCACATGGGCTAGTTTTTAAGGTGTGGGGCTTCCCCACTTTCCAGGTGGGTGGTTAGAGATCCCTGGAAATGTCTCCCATATGAGTTAACATTTTGTTTAGTTAGCTATTAAAAAAATATTGTTGTGCATCCCCCCTCTGTTGGAACCAAGTCATTTAAGGTATTTCTTGGCTTTATAATATGTACAATTAGTTCTGAACAATATACAACTCTATACCGTGTTTGGGAACATCTTGATCACACAAATGTAGAACTAATTGAACAGAACGATGGCTGGAAAACCTGAACCGCAAAACTCCAGTTCCTGTCCTTTTTGCCACTGGGCTAAGAACTGTGCAGCATCCCAGCAAAAGAGCTCCCTGTATCTTTAATGGCTCACCCAGAGCTCAGAGTGAAAGTCTCAACTATTTGTTGTTCGCTGTTGTTATATTCTGTTCCAAGGTTCATAATTTGAAAATCGACTTTGGGGACTTTTTGCTTGGTCTATTAAAATGATTCATGTTGCATTCAACATAAACTGTGTGTTCACAGAGGAGGGTGAGAGCCCGCACTCACAGCATAATAACTAAAGTGAATTTTGAACGAGCCGCAGTTTGTGGCAGCCGTGTGGTATCATTTGTCTTAATTTTTCTTTGGCATTACATTAGGCGGATGCATTTACATTCCCAGGTATGGCTAACCACTTTAAAAACTTTGTTTTTACAGCACGAGTAAAGGGGGGAATCAAATCTGCATGTTTATGCTGTGGAACATCAAATAACAGCATTTTACTGTTTGGAGTACATACAGCAGGGGATTTACATTCCATTTACCTGACCTCACGGAGGGAACTCGGACTGATATGCAAAGTACATGAAATATTTACTACACTGGATCATGCCAGGCTTCTAAAGGAAAACAGATGAAGGTACGATAATACCCTTTGTGCTGTGGCCTGTCCAGCGCCTTGCTGTACATTTAACTGGAATCCCATTACCACACTCATCATTTACATCCGGATTCATCTTCAATAAAACCAGACTCCAGATAACTTAAGCCAGAACTTTAGGTGACAATTGTACAGAGTAGCCATTTGTCACTAATGCGCCCATAAACTCACATGCACAGGCAAGCCGCCTGCCTCCAACTCATGAAATATGTATTCCAGAGGGCTGGAAGGGAGGGTCGCTACATTCCCATTAGTGTCATTTAAGATGAGCACGTGTCTGTGGGTATATGCACATGTCTTCCAGCAGACAAATTCTATAAATATGAGACGCTGAACTATTTCAGATGGGTGGAGACTGTTGCGAGTAAATCTTACATTCTCTCGGCATGCTCGAAACAAACTATCAGATCAGAATGGACGATGCTGGGACCCAGAGTTATAATGCTTCCTTGGGCTCTGGTTTCTGTTTACGCCTGAAAACGAGCTTGTAAAACTCTGACACCCAGCCTAGGAAAGTGTGGTGTTCTAATACCCAGGCGAGGACTCGCTTGAAAACAGGGTTTGTGAACTATCTGTATAAAGGTTCTGTGATAGCTAATGTCGGTTGTCTTGACTGCATCAGGATCAACTCAAAGTTCGGCAGACAAACGTAACTGCTGGGGAACTTCTTGGTTGGGCTATATGAACCAGAACGGCCAAGTCTAAATGTGGGTAGCAACTTCCCGTGACACCTGGGAGAGAGGACATCCCAGGTGGGTAGCTTTGCTTTAGCTTATTTGCCTTCCTGTCTTGCTAATGACGTCATCCATCCTAACAAACTGGTCACCCTGTTGCAGCAGCAGCTGGTGCTGTTGGTCCTGCTGTTACCTTGGTTTGATGGTGTTGGAACCCAGTTTCTTCAGGCTTCCCATGATGACTGGAGACCAGTGGGTCTCCAAGACTCCTCCAAGCTTGGGACTGCAGGGGCATCCAGCCTTGGGGTCTGAGTAACTTCCAGGTTCATGGTCCCTCCAGCCACTGTTAGACTAACCAGACTGCATCATGTAAGCCAATCTAATAAATTCCCTTTTAATCTGTATTAATTCCATAAGTCCTGATCCTTTGGAGCACCATGTCTGATACAGGCTCTGAACAATTACTATGGTTTATGATCCTAGTGTTAAGAGCATGGGCACTGGAGATTCGATAAACTGGCATCTGACTCGATAGCTAAGTCTCGGTCTCTTTATCTATAAAATGAGGATAAGAAACCTAGCAGGACCTTTGAGGTGAATTGTTTAAGTTTCAAAAAAGCACCCAGTGAATGGGAGTTCTTGCTGAGTGTGGTAGCACACACCTGTAATCCCAGCACTTGGGAGATAGGGACAGGAGAGTCAGGAGTTCAAGTCCATGCTCTCCTTGGCTACATAGAGAGAGTTCAGGGCCAGCTTTAGGCTTCGTGAGACCCTGTCTCAATAGAACCCAGCAATGGGAACTGAGGAAAATGTTTGAGTGGGTAAGAGCACTTCCTCCACGAGCTAGTGTAAGGACCTAAGGTCCAGTCTCCAGGACACAGGCAAAAGCTGGGCATGACTGCACATGCCTGTAACAGAGAGGCAGAAGGACTGCTGGAGCTCACTGTCCAGCCAGGCTGGCAAAGCCACAATGGACTCCAGGTTCAGTAAGGGACTTCATCCTTACCAAAGAGTGACAGACCAGGACTTTTAGAGTAATCCTCTCAGCTCCTCACGTACCTCCCTTAGGCCTGCACACCTTATATAGACACACATGTGACAATAGTTCCCTCTAGTTGATAGCCATGATTAACCGTTATTACTAAAACTACCATCAGAGATAATTCAGGCTGGGATCATCATATCTGATCAACAGCTCATTAGCCACAAAAAATGCTTATTATCCTCTTAACTAAACTATATAAATATTTGCAATAGACAGATGAATGTCTCTGTACTCGAGCAAATGTAGTAAGTCTTGAGACGTATAGTGTGGAGCAAACAGCCTGGGTAGAATGCTGGCTTTTGACTTTCATCTTGTTAGTATCTAGGTTCGTTCAGCCTCTACATATCCCAGGCTACCCCACTTAAGGAGTGTGCTGACATCAGAGAGGAGAAAACAGTTGTCCTGGTCTAAAGCTGCTCATGGTTGACAATGGCATGCTCTAACTTTTCTTGGGGAGAAATGAACAAATATCTATTTGTCCCAGATAGGGCACCAACAACAGACCAAAGAATCAATCCTACCGGAGTCCAGCTGAGGGATGTGTGTATGACTCCAAGGTGCCTGCCTCTCCAAATAATCATCACGGTGGGTGAGGCTGTGCACCCGAAGCGAATTTCTGGACCTGCAGGTGCCTTTGCCCCAGCAACTGTTACCTATATAAGCTCTGGGGTAGGGAGGTATTGTGAGTCCTGTATCTTTCGGGAGTGTCCTGAGCCTTGTAAATGTTACTTCCTTCCTGTCTTAAGAAGTTCCCCCACCAACCCCAGGAATTAAAGTTTTTCATTCAGAGGAAATAGCTATACTACACTGAGTGTTTCTTAAACTGGAAGTAGCCAAACAATGACTTGGGAAGAGTTAAAACAAAACAAAACAAAAAACAAACAAATAAGTAGAGAGCCCCAAAAAGCCCATCTAGGCCCAGCAATTGGCCTCTCAGAATGAGTGTCCAGAGGCACTTTGGGGCAAAAGATGGAAAATAACTCTTCAAGTAGAGAGAAACAAAAGCCAGAAGCCTAGATGGGGGTGGGCACAGGCAGGACAGTGACACAGTAGGCTCACTCTAAACCATCCTAAGGATTCTGGGTTGGTTCCTCGGGAGAGGAAGGTCTGAATTAAGGCTGGATTGAGGAGTAGGAGTCAGGCTCTCCCTTACAGACAGTGGCTGACCCTCACTCCTGCTTTAGCTTGCTTAGTGCTGAGAATCAGAGCCTTAGAGTCAGACTGCCTACTGCACAGACTCCCCGATGGAAGGTTATACGCTGTCTTTAAGTCTGTTTCTCTGTCCGTAGAAGAAGTCACTATAGCAGACATCTCACAGGTTGTTGGAAGGATTAAATAAAGCCACATATGTAGAGGTATCGGGCTCGCTGCTGGTGGACAAGAGGCACATTGGGAGGCACTATTAATACAGACGTTTCAGGTGACTAGGAGGAACTAAGGATGAGGAACTCAGCCCAGCAAAACTCACCACCACCATCCCCCTGTCTCACAGCACACCCATTCCCCCCTCGCCCAGTGAAACAAACAGGGACATGCAAGGAGATTGAGCCAGGGTGTCCTAGCCAGGTTGCTGTTACTGCACTAAACTGTCAGTTGCTCCATGACAGAAGCAACTCGGGAGGAAAGTGTCTGCTCCATCTTCCATTACTGAGAGAAGTCAGGGTAGGAACTCAAGGCAGGGGCTTGAAGCAGACTCTAGGAAGGGCTCACTCCCTGTGGCTTATGCCCGGTCAGCTTTCTTATAACTGAAGGGACTCTAGACAGCCCAGGTCTGGCCAACATGGCTCAGACAGGCCTTGCCCTTCGCTCTCATTCCATCTGCCTTGCTAAAAACCATTAGATTATGTTCCTGAAGATAAGCCCCCAAGTCTATACCCTTATTTGGGCCCCTTCCTTCTTTTGAGGCTGACTACCAAGGTCCAGCTATCAAAGTGTTAAAAGTCCAGCAATTCACAGGCCCCTTTGGCTCACCTAATCAACTTGCCCAATCAAACCATACTACAGCGCCCTAGCCTATTTGAACATAGACCACCCCTTTTTCTTGTCTTAAAAACTATACTTACAAGGTCATAACGGAGATAAAAGACATCTCTGAGAAAGCGGGTGTTCGAGTGTGCTTTGTGCCTCGTCCAGGTCAGGGAGAGAAATGGCACTGTGGGGGGGGGTCTCCTTCAACCACCCCAATCTTTAGCGCCACAGGAACAGGGGCAGCATCACCTACAGTGAGCTGATCCCTCCAGTATCAACTAGCAATAAAGAAACTTCCTCACGGTATCACAGGCCAAGCTGACGGAGGTGAAACCTCAAAGTCCCCTCTTCCCAGGTGTCTCTATTTTTGTCAAGTTAACAAAAGGTAACGAGAACGCTGAGTTTCTGAACCAGGTGCCAGTGCGAGTGAACATTAGTTTGAGAGTGTTAGGAGAGGGATATCTACAGACATTTGATCTTTAGGCTGGTGTCTTCATGAGCGGATGAATGTCTGTCTGTCTCCTGGGAATGGCTTAGAGAGGACTTCACTGGAAGCCAGATGCTGGCACACACTCTTGGCACTTCAGCTACCAGGATGGGTGGCCAAAATAAACCTCTTTCCATTATAAAATCCTTGGTATGAGTTACTATGGGATAGCAACGGGAAAAATGAACTGAGACACAGGGATTTTTACTGAGAGATGTTACATTTACAGAGCCTTGTCCTAACCGAATCCCAGAGCCGCATCTTGAATGTGAAAATGAAAGCAAAGGGTGAACGGATGATTGCTAACCTCACTGAGGCGGCCTCCAAAAGAATCTCTCACACATACACACCCAAAGAGAAGATACTGGCGTGAGGCGTTGCAGAGAAGTCTATAATTAGGTTATTAGTTTCTTATTTGGAGAGCAGCTCTAAGTTGCAAAAACTATATAAGTAACACAACAAATATGTCAGTTCCATCTTTCCCCTTAGTTCTTGTTCTGGGAGCCGACACAGCTGTCTGCCAGAAGAATTTATTTAGCAAAAGGGGAGGAGGAAGGAGAGAAGGAGGGAGAGGAAGACAGAGAGAGAGAGAGAGAAAGAGAGAGAGAGAGAGAGAGAGAGAGAGGAAGAAGAACAGGAGAAGGAAGAGGATAGGTAGAGAAGGAAATTCCTCAAGCAGAAAAGGCCTTCTCTTACTGATGATATTTTAGTTTAATTGCAATAAAAAAGCCCTTTCAAATTATGGATAGCAAATCTGAATCAAATATAGTCAGGGACTGTAGGTGTTAAAAATAATACAGACCTTGGGAAAAAAATCTATATTTTAATCTTTTTTTTTTTGGCAAAGAACAAATTATCTTATTTACTACATGAATGATTTCCTCAATTTAACGCCAATCTTTAGAGCCAACTCCTACCTGTCTGAATAAACAGGCTGCGACAGAAACGACTAGATTATTTATATTATGAGGAAGTGTTTAAAAATAAACGGGAGAGATGACTTTACCAGTATTGAAAATCAAAACAACATACATAGCATCTCAGCTTCACGAAAATCTAATTTTATTTGCTTCTGTTTCCAGGAGGGGAGTTTAAAGAGAACACATAAAATAGTAAATTAAATTTCTCTTTGAGGGTGGGGGAGGAGAGTGAGAAACACATCTTAACTTTACTGGCATGTGCAGAGAGAAACACCCACTGAGCCCCATCCTCACATGGCTGACAGGGTGAAGAGAACTTATCCCAAGTGGCCTGCCTGTGATAATGTAGATGAGGGCATTCATATAAAGCTGGACCTTGTTGGAAATCAATGTAGTTTTTTTAAAGAGTTATGGTAAAATAAGATCTACGGTGTAAATTTTAGCATGCAGATTTTTAACTAGAGAGCTCAAACCCAGTAAATCCATTAATATAGATAAGGGGGTTTTTGGTTGTTCGTTTGATGCTAATGTTATTGTGTTTGATGAACTGGGGGTGGGGGGGGATGGGGCCTAGTATTTGAGAGACTAGAGCTCCACCACTGAGCTATGTCCACCAACACTTGTATTTTTACTTTGTACAAGGAGACAGGGTCTTACGAAGTTGACTGGACTGGGCTTCAGCTGGAGATGCTCCTGGCTCAGCCTCTGCAGTAGCTGGGATTCCAAGCCTCACCACCAGGTCCTATTTAACTACTCATTTCCACTAAATCAGAGATTATTAAAGTGAAGATCTTCCAGTGTTTTCTTGGAACATATACCCCACCTCCTGTGTGTGTGTGTGTATGTGTGTGTGTGTATGTGTGTGTGGTGTGTGTGTGTGTGTGGCGTGTGTGAGTGTGTGTGTGTGTGTGTGTGTGTGTGTGAGCAGGGGTGGGGCACATAATGCCAGACAGACAATTCCAATGACAATAACAAGTTGTTACTAGGAAAAGAGGAAAAGGACCCCTTCCCGACCACACAGCATGTACGCTGCAAAGGGCTTTCTCCATGACTGTCTACACTGCCCAGGGGTGTGGGAAGGAAATGGCTTGTTTTATTACATAGAAAACACTGCTAAGCAGCGTATGATTTGACGCTGGACCCTGATACCTGCCCTCAAGTGCCATTCGAATGCCTCCAGCACAACAGTGGAGCTAGGTCACATTTGCCCACAAAGTCTCGAGAGCTATTTTTGCTGTTATCCCGGCCCTTTGGCGACAGGGTCAGTCAACACAGTGACAGCTCTTTCCAGAACCTCCGAGGCAGAGGACTAGTCTAAGAAACATCACAGCTCCCTTCCTCCATGCTTAATCCTTCTTTATTTCAGTATCCCACGCCCCTGCCCCTGCACTCCCTGAATGTAGCAGAGGAGAACCCAGCTGGACCACGGGTAGCCAGAGGAGGAAATTCCTGTCTCAAGAAAAACCAGAACCAAATGTTAGCACGCAGATGCCCCCAGGTTGTAATTTCCCTGTAATGATTTCTTATGATAATTAAAACCGTGTCAGCAAAGGTTGCCCGCCTTGAGGCTACAGCAAGGAGGACCTGGACAGTGTGTGAAAGCCATTTCGCTTCGATGGGGGAAGGTTCTCAGCACACCCTAGGTCTGCAGGGGGGAAACTGCCATTCCTACTGGAGGCCAATGAGGTGGTAACACTGGTCACCTGACTCCATTTTATCTTCTTTCTGTATCTCAGTCCCTTTTGGCTCCCAGCATGGAGCACAGAAGGTCCCCCAGGAAACACTGCTCTATGGATACAGCGGTTAGCATTTACATGGCAGCACTCCCCGAGGACCGTGGTCCTCCTCCTCATCCCCATCACCTTCTTAGTCACCTTCAGTTCCGGAAGAGGAAGAAAATTACACAACCTGCCCAAGGGCCTCACAGAAAAGGGTCTCTAGTTCTATGCCTGAACTCCAGGCAGGTGGGTGGAGTTACAGTTCACTCAGTGATAGGGTGCCTGCCACGATTCTGGTTCCAAACTCAACACCACAAAAAAATAAACCCACCTGCCAATCAATCCACAGACAAACTGTGCAAGTCAAATCTGGGAGTGTGCCTGGCAGGTGGGTCGGGGTGGGGGGAGAGTTCAACTGCTCTTTTTCTTTCCTTTCTTTAAAAACGTTTTTAAGAAGTCCACTAATGATACATACACCCTGGAGTAACTCTGGTGTGAGGCCAGACCCACCTTCTGCAGTAAAATAGGTAGGAGGAGGTTAGATTATTTTTAAAAAGCCTAGGCTACTTCCCCCACTGTCTCAGGCTAGCTCCCCCACTGTCTCAGGCTAGCTCCCTCACTGTTCTGCTATCACCAGATTTGCCTGGAACAAGCAGCCTTTCATTTGTTTGTATTGGAGCTGGGAGTTTCCTGTAACAGTTAAGAAAGAATGGCTCAGCTGGGTGCGGCATTCCTGCAGCCCCAGCGCTGGGGAGGTTGAGTCAGAGCACTAGAGCAAAGGACTCAACAATCTCTTCATTTTAAAGTTCTCTCTGGGAAGCTCTAGGACAGTGGTCCTCAACCTGGAGGTCAAAGGGACCCTTTTACACGGGCCCCATATCAGATATCCTACATATCATATATTTCCATTACAATTCACAACAGTAGCTAAATTATAACTATGGAACAGCAATGAGAATGGTTTTTGGGGGGGGCGGAGTCATTACAACATGAGGAACTAACTGTATTGAAGAGTCTCACAGTGTGAGGACTGATGAGAGGCCCGGCTCAGGGGATTCGCTGGAGTTGTCAACAAATGTCACAGATAGAATGATATGACCACAGTAGGGACGTCCGAGGGAGAAAAAGTGTTACTAAAAATGGCTTTCTAAGCTCACAATGAGCCTGCCATTGTGGCTTGTGTCTATAAACCAAACAGTCTGGAGGCTGAGGCAAGAAGATCAGAACTTCAAGGTCATCTTAAAGTGTTTATTTGGTTTGGGGTTAACCTGGACATGTAAGACCCTGTCTCTAAAAAACAAAAACAAAACAAAACAAACCAACCAAACAAACAAACACAATGAATGAATGAATGAATGAATGAATGAATGGTTGTTATCTGCTTGGGAATTGGAAGAATGCATCCTTACTTAAAGGACCAATGAACAGTTATGAGTGTGTGATGGCAGAAAAAGTTTCAGAAGCTTCACGCTGCGTCCTGCAGACATTTCCAGTGGGAGCAAGTGCAGGGTGCCCAACACCACCCCTGGAGACTGGAAGAGATGGGTCATGATTTATGGTTGCTGAGTGCAACTGTCCCCCAAGTGCAAGCGAATTCCAGGTTGCGACGTCTCATCGCTCCCCAGCAAAGTCCTCTCCTTCCACCTGGGGTTGCAGGGGCTGAGGTAGCCCAGTCAAGATGCCCCAGACCCTAGAAATGGGCAGGGAGCTGGCCCTCCCGGCTTGCGTGCCTTATATCCCCATCCGGACTTTTTAGGAAGCTGCCTCGAACAAATCAAGCCAGGCTGTCATACGATGACAAAGTGGATTCTTTCCCAATGTGACATATTCATTTATCATCTTTCATAAGACAGACCTGAACCATAATTTAGTCCCATAGCTGCTGTATAAATGAACTCCGGGTCTTGATGGGCTGGGCCAGTTTCTTCAACATCAGCTCACTTTAGGAACTTGAACGCACAAGGTCAGGATCTAAGTCCTTGTAGCGGCTCTCCAGGGGGGGCAGTGCCCAGGGCTATAGATGGGACCCAGGAAGCCTGGGGCAGCTGAAGCGATAAGTGTCCTGGGGACACATACAAAAGTGAAGGAGTTGTTGGCAGAGTGAGATTTTAATTTTTGTGTGTTTTGCCCGCATTGCCACAATTCGACATTCAATATTCAAAAAGAACCCAACCTCCATGGACTCAGAAATTGAGCTTTTCCTCCAGAAAGACATGTCTGAAATGAAGTGAGTGATGCTTCGTCAATGGTTAGGTCTGTGCTTTAAACATAGTACGGACTTGGATGTCAAATGGAGGATCTTGACTCCTTCTCAGTGGCAACCAAGACCCCACATCACTGTTGGTATTTGTGATGGAAAGACAAAAAATACAAACCACGTCTTAAGACAAGGGCTCCACACCAGAAAATAATACTGCGTTTTCCTTTCTAGGAATATAGGAACTCTGCTTGAGATGGGGCTGAGGAAGACAGAGACAGAGACAGACAGAGACAGAGTCAGGCAGACAGATAGCGAGACATACTAAGAAACTGTTCAGAGGAGTTGAGTAACTTCTCTAAAGACACACAGAAAGCAAAAGTGGAGTTGGGGGTGGATATAATATTAGAACCTTTTGCTAAATCATGCTGCCTATGTGTGATGAGAATGCTTAGCTACCCATTTCCCTGGAGAATAATTACAACGTGACACAATCACGGTAAGCCGGTGCAGGGGGCTAGAGGTGTCCAAAGAGAAGAAATGAATGGATCCGCTCACATATCCACATGTCATGCAGCCCTGCAGAATCCTTCTCTACAGTGACACATTTGTCCTTAGTGCAGTGTGCGTGATGGCTCCTGTTCTGCTTGCTGGGCTCATGGACATCCCCGTGGTCCACCCTCCCCAGCTGTGTTCTAACTGTGTGGCCTGATTCCCTGTGCCTCCAAACGCTAGATAGAAGGAAGTTTTCTTCCAAGCAGAGTTCTTCTGAGCCATGTACTCCAAGGAGAGCAGACAAAGTTCAAAGCCAGACGGGGGATTCAGGCTGTACCTCCTCGGATCCTTAGCTGTAAAGCTTGCGGGTAGATAGCTATCTGAGTCAATTTCCTCATCCCACCAGATCCTGAGTTCTATGGGGATGAACAGAAACTGCATCTGCCCATCATCAGGCCCCTGACCCAAGGAAACATCCAGTGTTGGCAGTTGAATAGTTTTAAACATTTTTAATTTTTACCAATGCGCATGTTTGTATGGGTACCTGTGGAGGCTAGACAAATACATTCAATCCTCTAGAGCTGGAGATTCATCACCAGCACCCAGCGCTACCTGTGAGTGTCCAAGTGCAGGTGCCGAAGCAAAGAGAAAAAAAGAAAAAGGAAAAAAGAAAAACAAAAGAAAACGAATACAGGGAGGAAGGAAGGAAGAAGGAGGGAGGAAGGAAGGAAGGAAGAAGGAGGGAGGAAGGAGAAAGAAATGGAAGAAAGGAGGAAGGAAGAAAAAAGGAAGGAAGAAGGGAGAAAGGAGGGAATGAGAGAGGAAAGAAGGAAGAAAGAAACAAGGGAGGAAAGAAAAGAGGGAAGAAGGAAGAGAAAGAAGAAAAAGAAGAGAAAGAAAGAAAGAAAGAAAGAGAGGAAGAAAGAGAGAGAAATAGGAAGGAAGGAAGGAAGGAAGGAAGGAAGGAAGGAAGGAAGGAAGGAAGGAAGGAGGAGGGAAGCAAGCAAGCCTAATTCCTGACCCCTGTGTTCCAGGGCAGTGGGCTCGCTTGCTTGCCTGGAAGCGAATATATCAGTAGTCACTCAGGCTATGGTCCCATGAAAAACATGGGCTACAAAAGCCCCTTGCAGCAATCTCCAAGAAGGAGGAATAAATTAATCAAACTGCCAGAGAGAGAAGGCCGGGTTGACCTCCTTCTGATCTCATTACTTCTCTATTACCCTTTTGAAAAACACCCTCTTACAGAGATCACTAATTGAAGATTATGTGGAGGGAAATCGCACCTCTCCATCACGGTGGGAACTTTTCCTCATTTGTCATCCTAATAATTCACTTCTTTTCTCTTCTGAAGAGACAGAGACACTAATGGACTATCATCAGTTAAAAAGGCAATTTTTCCATTTAATTGCGCTCATTAAATACTGCACTAGAACAATTGGAAAAGCAATAGTCTCAATATTTAATCATAGCATAGGAATAATGAAACATGGCTCCAAAATAAATCTTGGAATATTTATAAAGTCGTGAACGAGCTGTTTTAACAACACCTATGATCAGGGGCGATGTAGTCAGAATGAGACGTGTGATTTTTCATTTCTCCTGATTAGACCTGGTAAACATTTGCACTTCGTGGGGAAAAAGAGCTCGCAACAGTTCTGTCTTCAGAGGCTGCTACAGACCTGTGGCTGGGCGACCACTCCCAGCCTGTTTTGGAGGCTCAGAGGCTGACACACAAGCTGGTCTCTCGGAAGAACATTTGCATCCAGGTGCAGGTGAGCAAAGCCTGAAGCCCCAACCCCTCCAGCCCCCATGTTCCATCTTATCTACCCACTTAAGTTGTACAGTGGGATTCGTTCAGCTGACTCACTGTCAAGCCACTGCCACTCTGCCAACTGCAAGCCTTTCCAGTCCATTTTACCTGAGGTTTCCTCTTCCTCCTCACTAGCAGGCAGCCACTCATCTATATCCTGTCCCCGTGAGTTTCTTACTCTGGAAGTTTCATATGGGTGTGCGAATGCATGTGCGTGCATGTGTGCGTGCATGTGTGCATGCATGTGTGTGTGTGTCTTCTGAGACTAACTGGAGCTTAGCTCCATGTCTAACTCCATTCTACCCCTGAAGGGCAGCATGAGGATTTGCTACAATGTATCTACCCATTGGTCTGCTGATGGGCCCTTGAGTCATTTGGATCACTAGGCTGCTATGAACAATGCAGAGGCCATCTTTCCACTCACAGACAAAACTCCCAGAATGCTTCCGCTGCTATTCAGTATCTATGTGGGAGTGGGCTCCCCGTGGGAGTGGGAGTTGCACGTTTGGTCATTTTAGGAACTACAGGATTGCTTTCCAAAGGGCTGTTTCACCTGATAGCCCCACCAACAGAGTATAAAGGTCACGACATGACTTCTCCATGTCCCTAGCAACACTTCTCTGACTTTGTCCCTTCAGCAGTGCGGTGATTCATAGCCCAGGACCAGGAAAGACAAGCACTCGGTTCATGCTGAGAACAGGAAAGCCTGTCAGCTGCCCTGACTCAAGGAAGTCAACGTCCCTGGACGGGAAGGGCTAGGCTAGTGGCAGAATAGGTTCAATCCTGCTTCTGTACCTTCCAGGCTTCCTGGGACCTCGGTCAAGTCATTTAAGCCATCGGAGCTTTGATTTCTCTTATCCATACTTCAAAGGAAATTAGCTTACTGGATGAAGGTAAGTGGTAAAAAATGAAAAGGAATCAAAAACTGCTCAGCAAAAAGTCTGGAGCGAGGGCTTGGTGGGTAGAGGCACTGGCTCCTCTCCCATAATACCCACTTCCTTCCCCAGAACCCACACGGTAGCTCAGGGACACCTGTAAATCTGGTCCCAAGGGACCTGAGACTCTTTTCTGGCATTGTATGCATATGGTGAGCACAAACACACACACACACACACCAACACACCCATGCACAAATAATGTAATGAATTTTTAAAACCTGAGTGAGATGCCCATTACCCAAGGAAGGATCCTGTTACCAGGTCCTAGACCTCACTGAATGGTGACTGAGTTGCCCTGAGGTCATTTCGGTCTGTGCCCTGGGTTCCCCTCCAGCCTTGGACCTAACAAGCTCTGAGATCCATAAACTCTGTGGGCAGAAGGGAAGGCAAACGTAGGTGGAGGTAATCAGGAGCGCGTAAGCTCAGTGAGCAGCGAGCATCTGCCAGGAAACACGCCTCTGTGGTCTCGAAGTCCCCCTCCTCCTCTGTATCACACTGCCATGCACGAGAAGGAAAGCCACAGCCAGATAACAGCATGACCCACTCCAGGTCGGTGAGCCAACCTCAGGGAGGCCCCTCCCTCTCACTATGTGCTAAGTCTGAATTCTGTGCCTATCGTTTTAGCCCATGTTCAAAGACAAAAGGGGAAAACAGAATAGCGTGGTGGCTTATGGTCACATTATGCCCTGAAGTGAGCCTTGTGTACTTAGAGCCTGTCTCCCTGAAGATCATACAGTCCTGTGAGGCTGGATGGCCTATCTGCTTCATTCTCTAATGTGTGAATATAGCACTGTGACTGTCACATAAGAGGTCTCAGAATGGATGGGTGGATAGATGGATGGATGGATGGATGGATGGATGGATGGATGGATGGATGGATGGAAGGATGGACAGACGGATGGATGAATATCCCAAGCTTAGCCCACGGGACTGTTTGGATACTTTCCCAGCCACCCCATCACCTCTGTCATTCCACATAAACCAACTAGAACTAAGCATATGAAAAGAAACAGTCCAGGCTCTGAGCTTCAAGACAGACTCCAAGTTGTGCTGGTCCACATATGACAGTCCCAGGATGCTCCTGGACAGGTTTGTGGAGAATCAGCTGAAGTCCTCAGCCGTCATGGGACTTTCTGACTTTTCTACAATAGTTATCATCCATCTATAACTACTGCCCAGACTCAACCCACTCCCACGTTCCGTGTGGCTTATGAGCTGAGAACGGTTTTCCCACCTTTGAATAGTTGAACAAGAATCCAAACAAGCGTCCGACGTAGTGACACATGGAACTCCAACCTCAGTAGCCATGAGTAAAGAAAGCTTCTGTACAGAAACATGCACTCGTGAGTTAGTTACCCGTGGTGGCTTCTGTACCGTAATTACCAACATGAGCACCTAGGGTGGACTCGACACACACTGCAGGGCCTATCCAACCTCAGAGAAGTCCTGTTCTCTCCCGACCGACCGTGAACTCACTTCCCCTGAAAAGGTGAAACAATCACTACAGACAGGCACATCCAGGAGGAAGCGTTTATTCGGACATAACTGAGTTTGAATCCCTCCTGGCTGTGTTTAATCTCTCTGAATCATTACTTTCTCTGCTGTCAAATAGGATTCATCATCGTAGTCGTTGATAGGTCACTGGGTAGCTCTGAAGTGGGGCAGGGATGAAATCATAGGGCCCAGGTCCTGGCCACCAAACACTAGCCATCCTTGGTATAGACTGCTCCTTAATTAAAATAGTTTTATAAACATGTTTCAGAAGGCGTCAAAGTGTCAGCCCTCCCCTCAGAGCTGGATAACACACAGAAGGAATGGAAGATGTTGTTAAAAACAATAGAACAAACTATCTAATTGGTATAGAACAGAATCCAGATGGATTATCCCATGCTTTTAGTCCTTGCCTTCTCCCACCCACCCAGCCCACTGGCAGGGGAAGTGGGAAATAAATACCCCACCACCCTATTTATATACAATGAAATTGAAACCATTTGGCTTTCTTTGCTTGCCTTGCCTTGCCTTTTCTTTTTCTCTCTTCTCTTCTCTTCTCTTCTCTTCTCTTCTCTTCTCTTCTCTTCTCTTCTTTCTTTCTTTCTTTCTTATTTTTATTTATTTATTTTTTGAACCATTTGGAACCAAGTGTTCAAGCAAAAGGCATTGGGGTTTGTCTCTGTGTGCTAATTTGAGTTAACGTTTGGCCTACAACCTGTCTCTGCGGGTCTGTCACTTATGATCCGTATAACAAACATGCACAAATGAAACCCATTTGCATCTATTCCCTAGGACAGGCTGATGTCATTGGAGGTAACCAGAATCATATGCTTACTGGCCCAGCTCTTCCTGGTCTCACGAAGCTCCAAATGATTTTATTTTGGTAACCGTGCTTCATAGAAGGAAACGGAGGTGGTGTTAAGGGAGAGTCCTATGGGAGGCCTACAGGTATACAAGTGTGCCCTAAAGCTGAGGACGAAGGACGCACCCCCCCAATTAAACAGTCACACACACACTCCTTCCCCATCACTCTGAACTATTCCACCAGGCAGCTTATAATTACTTCCTTCCCTGTGCGTTCTTGGGTGTACACCTAATAAAAGGACGGCATTACCAAGTAAAGAGGAATTCCCAGGCTCACATCTGTGTTCGAGATTCGAACATCTGTTTAAGGACTTCAAATTCAATGCTGCATGCCAACAACTGTGGGACAAGGATTCTGTGATGTGGCTTTCATTTCCAGCCTCCAATAATCCCTCCAATTATATCTTTATACTCCAGTCTTAATAATCTTTTTTTTTTTTACATGCAACCTTGAATCTAAGCACAGCTGACCAATAAATGAAGGCCAGAGATAATCCTCTCTAAAATCTTGTTTCAGAAATATACAATTAAACAGTCATAGCACGGGAATTCCTATGTATGATAGGATCCATGCATTCCAGACTTTTTCCGCACTTAAACACAAAGAAAGCTTGGTGCTTGGCTGGTTTAGAGCACCAGCAGCAGCTGTCATATTGCACACCTGTAAAGATCAGAGCAGAGGTGTGACTACATCATGAATACAACAGGAGAGACAGACCGCGTAGCCTGAGATGGTAAATGAGACAGTCAGCTAACATCTTCTGCAGTCTGGCGCTCACAGCCAGACGACAGCTTCACACTACAGGAAGCTGTTTCCTCTTCCTGGGACTCAACTGTGGCTTCAGGGAAAGACACAGACCCCATGTAGCGTACAGGATTCTATCCTGCCTTCTAACTCTCCCCTCTGACGAGGTATACCATCTCCTGCAAGGCAGCTGCATCATTTGTCAATAGCCGAAAGATCCAGATGGTGGGAAACATCTAGATACTTGAAAACATCTGGATATTTCACTCTTCATCCAGATGTTGGGCCTCCCCTAGGTGCAGCCTGCTATCTTTGGTTAAATAATTTGAAGACGCATTTGGCCAAAAGGTAACTAAGTTTACTTCAGCAATTCCTTCTTGAGATACTTATGTCTGGCAAAGAAAAGCCTACGCTCTCTGGGGAATAATACAGTTATTGGGGTTTGTTTTCATCTGAATGAATCAGGCAAATTACTTCTGAAGGGGGAAAAAAGCTACAGAGTGAAAAAAAACAAAAGCAAAATGGTTTACAGTGCAATTTGGGCTCAGTCAGGTTAAGCTATCCATTTGGAATTTACAGAAGTGTAACAAAGCACCCAGCACTAAATCAGAACCAGGTTAGCATGGCAGCACACACTAGTGATTTAAAAAAAAAAAAAGGTTTCTTGACTGAATGCATGCACAACTGCATAGGATTCTTGTTTTTCTTCCGTACAAAGGCAGGTTGGAGAGCTGGCTCAGCAGTTAAGAGTACTTGCTGTTCTTTCAGAAAACTGAAGTTTGAGTCCTAGCACCTATGTAGGAGGGTTCACAAACCACTGTAACTCCACTTCCGGAGGACCTGATATCCTCTTGTGGTTTCCACTGGCATGTGTGCACATGTACGTACACACACACACACACACACACACACACACACACACACAGTCACTCCTTCACTCATTTACTCATCTAAGAAGGATGTACTTGGTACCTACTGTGTGTAGGTACCTACTGTGCGCATGGTGACATAGAACTGAGATGCCTTGTTTGGGAGGGCTCTCCACAGCTGGCAGCTCTGGCAGAAGAGCCCATATCACTGTCTTCCTCATGATCTAATGGCTACTGTGTGGGGCCGGGGAATCATGGAACTGGGAGGAGCTGGTATGGGGCAAGACTGGGATCAAGGCATGTACAACCCCGAAAATCCCATCCTCGGGTCAGCAGGAGTAGGACCACTCTCCCCTGAATGCTGCCACCCACCCCCCCACCCCCTCCAGCCTCAGGCTTGCATGTCCCAGTGCACAAAATCCTGTGCAACATAGCCTTTGTCCACTCCCCACCCCCACCCCCAGTTAAACACTAGCTCACTAAAGCCTTCCTTCTGAGATACTATTCTTGTCACACTTACTCACTGCCTGACGTCACCCCCTATTCGGGCTGGCTTTTCTCTTAGGCCACTGGTCCTGATTGTGGTAGATCACACTGTTTTGAGTTGGCAAGGGGAGTGGGAGCTACCCAGGAACACTGGCTCCTGACCTCGAGTCCCTACCTTCAAAGCTATACTCCCAGAGCACAGTCCTTTTCCCAGCGCTGCCTTGGCTCCCTTCTCTGATCCCTCCTCTACCTCTACGGGGCTTTAGTTGAGGTCTTAGTTTCTTTTCCTGTTGCTGTGATAAAATATCCAGACCAAAAAAAATCATATACTCTGGTTCACGGTTCACCGTGTGGGCCTCTGTGGCAGAGGGGTTACAGTGACCAGAGCCTAAGGCAAGTGGTCCCAACATATCCATAATCCAAAAGCCAGGAGCTGTGGATGCTGGCTAGAGCTTAGCCTGCTTTCTCTATTTTATACAGTCCAGGTTTCCCTACCCAGGGAATGGTCCTGCCTGTGAAGAAGATGGGCAGGTCTACATCAACAGATATAGGCCAGGTGGTTCCCCATAGGTGTACCAAAGAATGGATCTAGATTTTGTTAATGTGACACTAATAGCCATCTAAGTTAAACTGGGATAGCACAGATAATGCCGGTCAGCATCACTAATTAAAAATCATCACCTGAGCTGTGACCTTACCATCGTCCTCAACTTCCCTTCCCCTTGTACACACATCAGTGTGTCACTGGTACTACATCCTGGGAGAGGGGTGGGGGAGAGGAAGGGAGGAAGACAGCCCAGCAGCACACACATAGGAGAAGACCCTAGGTTAATCATTAGGGCTGCTGATTTGGGAGTCAACTGTGGAGTGTTCTCTGAGGAGCCTCCTCCATCTCTTAAGAACACTTGATAGCAGCCTTATTTATAGTAGCCAGAAGCAGGAAACAACGGAGATGTCCCTCAGCAGAGGAATGGATACAGAAAATGTGGTACATTTGCACATTGGAGTACTACTCAGCCATTGAGAACAAGGATTTCATGAAATTCTTAGGCAAATGGATGGAACTTGAAAATATCATCCGGAGTGAGGTAACCTAGTCACAAAAGAACACACATGGTATGCACTCACTGATAAGTGGATATTAGGAAAACAGCTTTGAAACCCCATGATACAACTTACAGACCATATGAAGCTCAAGTAGGAAGACCAAAGTGTGGATATCTCAGTCCTACTTAGAAGAGGGAGCAAAATAATCACAGGAGGTAGAGGGTGGGAGGAAGAGAGGAGGGGGAGAGGAAAAAAGGGGGACAGGATCAGGTGTAGGAGGAGACCGACGAGATGTACAGAGGGTTGGGAAATTGAACAGAGGTGTGTAGCAGTGGGGGATGGGGAATTGGGGGTAGCCAACAGAAAGTCTCAGACGCCAGGAAACCAAGAGGCTCCCAGGACCTAACAGGGATGATATTAGCTGAAATACCCAACAAAGGGAAGAGAGAACCTGTAGGGACCATATCCAGAGGTTAGGCACAGCCCTTGGTTGAGGGATGGGGCCACCCACTCTTCTCAAAATTTTAACTCAGAATTGCTCCTGTCTAAAGGAAATACAGGGACAAAGTGTGGAGCAGAGACTGAAGGAAAGGCCATCCAGAGACTGCCCCACCTGTGAATCCATAGTGACCAAACCCAGTTACTATTGCTGATGCCAAGAAATGCTTGCTCACAGGAGCCTGGTATGGATGTATCCTGAGAGGCTCTGCCAGAGCCTTACCAATACAGATTCAGATGCTTGCAGCCAACCATTGGACTGAGCACGGAGCCTCCAATGGAGAAGTTAGGGGGTGGACCGAAAGAGCTGAAAGGGTTTGCAACCCCATAGGAAGAACAGCAATATCAAGCAACCAGATCCCCAGAGCTCCCAGGGACTAAACCACCAACCAAAGAATACACATGGAGGGACCCATGGCTCTAGCTGCATATGTAGCAGAGGATGGCCTTATCAATGGGAGGGGAGGCCCTTGGTGTAGGCTAGATGTACCAATGTAGGAGGATGCTAGGGCGGTGAGGTGGGAGTAGATGGGTGGGTGGAGGAGCACCCTCATAGAAGCAGGGGAAGGGGGGGATAGGATAGGGGGCTGTGGAGAGGAAACCAGGAAGGGAGATAACATTTGAAATGTAAATAATTAAATAACTAATAAAAATTAAAATAAATAACTAAATATAAAAACTAAAAAAAAAAAAAAGAAAAAGAACAGTTGAATGGGAAAGGGTGAAGGTTGGGAGCAGAGATCAGTCTGCTTCAGGGACCACTGTGAACAGGCAAACATAGTGACCAAGGAAGAACTAGGGGGTCTCTCATTGCCCCCTCCTGGCTGCTGCATTTAATCCCTAACTTCTTTTTCAATTTTAGTTTTTTGAGACTGAGTCCCACTGTGTAACCCATGCTGACTTCAAACTCACAATCCCCCTGCCTCTGCCTCGTACTAGGATTTCGGTGTGTAACACTGTCCTCTGGGAGTCCTTGACTTCTGCAGTGTCCTCAGGGATGTGCATGAAGTACCTTGTGCTCTTTCAAACACTCTTGGGCTTTCTGCTCAGGAGAGCAGACTTTGGCTCTCAGATGCTGTGCTGAGAACCTCCACCTGGAATTGAGTCACTCCTGGGCAGCACTTAACCATCCAGGAGCCCGAGGAGACATAGCCACAGTACTACACACACCAGAAGGGAAGCCACAAGCCTACAGTGGCAGAGCCGAGAGTTCACTGGGCTGTTACTATACCAAAGCCGGCCCTTTCTCTCTGAAAGATAAACTTTAGTGAGTTTGGGTTTTTTTTTTTTTTTTTTAATATGCAAGCAAACTGACATCTGATACTTCTCTCTGTTATCTTTCTCCTTAGATTAACCAAAATCTTCGATGATGCTTGTAATCAGAGAATCTTGGGGTGGACAATTGTCCATTGCTAGTTGCATGACCATTTAAAAAAAACGTTTTTCTTAGTTTTATATATGTCTATGCGAATATGCACACATGTATGGGTATCTGCAGGGCCAGAAGTGGGCCCAAGATGCCACAGTAGTGGGACCCAAATTCAGGTCTTCTGCAAGAGTAGTGAGTGCTCTTAACTGCTGAGCCAGCTCTCCAGCCCCCAATGAAATGATGGTTAATCTGGATAATTAATATAATTTAGAGGAGGCATGGCCACACACCTCTAGTTATGTCTATGAGGTTAAATTAAGAGGGAAGACTCACCCTAATTCTAAGTGGCACGGTGTCTCTGGCTGGGATGTCAGCTTGCATAAAAAGAAGAAAGCGTGCTGAACACCAGAATTTATCACTCTTTGTATCCTGTCTGAGGATGCAGTGTGACTGGTTGACTTCAGCTCCTGCTGCCATGCCTTTATCAAACACATCCCTCGGAACTGTGAGCCAAAGTGAACCCTGCCTCCTTTTGCATGTGTTTTGTTTTGTTTTGTCAAGCATTTGGTCATAGTAACAGAAGACATGGCTGATACAAACAGAAAGCAGAATTACGAACTCTCCCCTCAGCCCTACAACCCCAGTTCCATGAAAACCAAAAGTCCTCTAGCAATTCAAACACACACACAAGCACAGGGCTGCATATATCCAGGAAAGCTCTCACTTTCCAGAGACGGTTTCCAGGTTGCCAGGGTCAATCACAGTTCCCCTGCAGGAAGCAGAGATCAAGTGCGGGCTATCTTCCAACTCAAGTGTGAGGGAAACGAGACCTTTAGCTCAAAAGGAAAAGGACTCACATCCCTCAGTGTTTTCTAAAGGGATATTGTTAGAAGCGATTCCTACTCCTGGATCTTTTGTGCTGGGGGTAGAAACAGGCAACGGTCCAAACACTGTAACCTTTTCAGCAGCCATAAGGAAAAAGTCACTCCCACTTTGCTTTTTATACTGCGGCTGTAGAAAGAACAGGGCGCACGGATTCGCAGGGGGATTAACAGTCTTCCAAAAAAGAAGCAGAAGATACTTTATGGGGAGTGAAATGAATGATAATTGTATCACTGTCTGCTCTAATTTCCTCTCGGTCCAGCATCTCATAAACACAGAGCGGGGGCTACAGAGCTCACCATAGATCAAGGTGAGGACACCCTGAGTGGAGCTGATGCAGAGGCAAACCTGCCTGGTGGTGACCTCTCCAGACAGGGAGTCAAAAGGCAGGGGGCAGGCTTTCAGGACATAGAGGTGGGCAGAACAGATAGGGCATTTCTCCACGTCCCGTAAGTGACCATTCACACGAGTGTGTATACACACAGAAACACACACACAGAAACGCACACCCTCAGGTACACACCCCGTGAAAGGAACTTTTCTCTGTCACTATCCTACTCATCCCTGCCCTTGCATTAGCCCAGGGTTTCTGAATTTAGAGGCAGATAGCTCAGTGGGCAGCAGGCTGCACACAGGAGGATGTTCAGCACTGTCTATCTGCTAGCTGCTGGCTCTCCCTCTCTAACACACTGCCACATACAAGAACGTTTCCAGGCACTAGCAAATGTCCCTGGGAGGGAAAAAAATCACTATAAGGAAACAAATGATGCTTTTTTTTTTATCCAAAGCAGAATGTGTGTGTTCATGTGTGTGTGTGTGTGTGTGTGTGTGTGTGCGCGCGTGCGCACTTTGGCAAGCATGCATTTGCATGTGCATGTGTATGTAGGTTTGGCGTGTTTATCTGTGTGAATGGATATGCATGCATATTGATGCACAGTGCCCCATCAGCACTCAAGTTTCTCCAGATGCTTAGCCCATCATTTGTGTGTGTGTTCACACATGTGGGAGCATGTGGGTGCATGTACACCCGTGTACATATGCACACTGAGGTCACAAGCTGCTATTGGTAGCTTCCTTGGTTGCCTCCCCTGTTTACTTGTTAATTTATTCTGTTTATTTGTATTTTGAGTCAGTGTCTTTCTATGCAGCCCAAGGTATGTGTGTCCACCAGGTAAGAGGAACAAGCTTGCCTCAAACTCAACTCAGAGATTTACCTGTCTCCCTGCCTTCTGAGTGATGGTTCTAAAGGCATGTAACACCATGCCTGTCCCCTTTACTTTTCAAGACAGCCCCTTAGTGAATCCCCAATTCACTGTCTCAGCATGACTGGGAGAACACTGAGCTCCAGGGAGCCGCCTATGTCCACCCACCAGTGCCAACCTTACAATGCCGCATTGATGCCTGGTTTTAAAGAACGCAGAAGACACAGTCTCAGGTCCTCATGCTCACCCAGCAAGCCCTTACCCACAGAGCCATCTCCGCATATCTAAGCACGGAGCTGTCTCAACATATAAGCCATCTAAGAGGGAATTTTACAGCACCAACCTGCAGGCCTTGATGGAACCTTACAAAAAACTGCCCCACCCCTTGGATGCTTAGCCCTTCTTGGATTTAAAACAAACAACAAAATGTGGCTGGGTTTGTACAGTAGCAACTCCACAAAAAAATCAAAACTAGACAAAAACAAAACACAGACAAAACCAGGAAGCTGCTCACAGTGCAATGCTAGGAACTGGTCAAATGCACACACATGTGCTCCCTTAAGCAGGCGTTCCTACACAAACAGCGACTGCAAGTCATGTGTGAGACCAGGAAGAAGTTTTTGGTCTGACTGAACCTGATACACAGGTGCCAACACAGGAAAACCCTACCCGCCAGAAGATTGGGGCATAGTGGGAACACTGTATCCATGAACCTTAAGCAGCCATGGTCAACTGCACATGATCACACCAGCCAATATTCTAGGATAGACACGGGAAGGGCTCACAAGCCTGAAGATCTATGGGAAGTAGATGGCTGCTGAGAGAAGGAGGGTCGGTTTTCTTCATGGACGACCCCCTTGTAGGTTACCCGTGCTCCAACAGACAGCCCTAAACCACTGCACAAGCAGGCAACACTAAAGAGACTGAGTAGGAGATAGATATAGATGGATGGATGGATAGATAGATAAATAGATAGATAGAGATATATGAATAGATGATCGATAGGTAGATAAATGACAGACAGACAGACAGACAGACAGATGATAGATGAGGACATGAATTTGAGGGGTATGCGATGAGTCCATAAGAAAAATCAGAGGGGGAGGGAAAAAGGTGGATATGATGAAACTACATTGTATTCATGTATGGAATTCTGAAAGGAAGAGAAGAAAATAAAGAGGTCAAAGCACTACAGCAGGAACCACAGCCTCCGTTGGTTCTGCATCCTTGCCTTGCCTTTGTATCCTCATTTGTGTATGGTAGATATGGGAACACGAGTGGTTGGAGCAACGCAGATGTAGGTGGGTGTGCATTGGAAAGCCAGAAGACAAACTCCTGTGTCTGAAATTTTCAAGAACCATTTAACATTCATTCATTCATTCATTCATTCATTCATTCATCTATTTATTTTGAAGTTTAGGTCTTCACTCCTTGAGCAGCAAGACCCCAGGACCCACCTGTCTTCTCCCTAGTGCTGGGGTTACAAGCATCTGCCACCATGCTCTGTTTTTTGTTGTTGTTGTTGTTGTTGTTGTTTTTAACATGACTTCCGGGCACTAACCTGACATACTCATACTTGCAAAGCAAGCACTTTACCAACTAAACAATACCTCTAGAATCCATCTGGATCCTCTTCCCACTTCCCAGTCTCCTGCAGACAGCAGCACAAGAAACAAGCAGTCGCTGTGTTCTTTGTCCGAGTCTCTTCACGCATTGTGTGCATAGCTGACTTGGCTGAGCCTTTTGGCACTGCTGGGCACAAAGAGTTAACCCCAGGAAAGAAAAAAAAACTAGAAAGCAGACACCCTCCAGGACTGTAAAAGAGTCCTAGGGTCTGCTCAGTACTGCTACAGGGAAGGAGGTGACAGCTGAGTACCTTTCCACAAACCTTCTGTCATCCCTGCAGCTAGAAACTGCACAGTCTAAGCTTGCTAAGTACTCACTGCTTAGCAGATAAAGGGAGGGATATGTTTATACACATTGGACCTTGTGTGACAAGGGGGGAAAATACGTTAGCTGAAAACATACAGAGAACAAAACTCAGCAACAAATCAGCCAGCCCAACCATGCTTTGCCACCGACACACACCACATGCCCATAGATCGTTCAGATTTCATCGCCTCCTATGGACTGAATGCTCCGGGTGCCTGGACGTTTTCCCAAGTCTCCTATCTGTTCCCCATGTCTCCTGGAAGCTTGGTGGTGATCCATAAATTACGTCTGACTTTCAGAGCTGGTCTCGGAAAACTTCCCTGAGACCACACAGAAGACTGGCCCATGCTCTCCCTCTCTGTCCATTTAGCTGTGGTTTCCAGAGAGCCTGGCTATTGTCCACTGCATCAGCAAAGGTGCTGGCTTCTGTCAGTGAGGGCTCGCTGGAAATTGAGCTGGGCTCTCTGAGAGGCTAAAGCATTGGGAAAGGGTAGAAATGCTTAAGACTATACAAGGGTAGAAAGATTCTCCTATGATGGTTTTGTTTCATGTTTAATAAGAGATGAGGTCTCCTATAGCCAATTTGGCTCCCAATTCACTATATAAAAAAGAATAACCTTGAACTCCTGATTCTTCTGCCTCAGTCTCCCTTGGGATGAAATTATAAGTATGATATATGTATATGTGTGTGTATGTATGTATATGTCACAGTTGATATTACAATGCCTGTCATTTCCACTGAGGACAGCATAGGACATTCAGCCTGCACATGCTGAGTTGGAATTGGGACATACAATGCCATGTCAATGACTAGTATTATTGAACACCTGGGTTCACCTATCAGCTCCATCAGGAAGTCCTTTT
Organism: Mus caroli; assembly: GCF_978045245.1. Classification (NCBI taxonomy): domain Eukaryota; kingdom Metazoa; phylum Chordata; class Mammalia; order Rodentia; family Muridae; genus Mus; species Mus caroli. The sequence continues at coordinate 14,810,984 of NW_028227265.1, forward strand.
GAACTGGCCTTGCTTGCAGAGATGAAACAAATTGGCTCCACAAGGAATATAGTCAGCAGTGCAGTTGTTATTCTGTAAAATATTAATTCATTCCATCAACAAACAGCATCCACGTGAGTGTGTGCGAGCGCACACCAAGTGTGTGTCAGGCATCGAGGGACGGGGCACAGCAGGGAAGCTCTCCAGGAGAAAGCACGGATTGTGAAGGTCAAGTTCCTGTGCAATCTTTACACCTGGAGCCAGATCACAGGCGGAAGGGAACATATTACGTGAATATTCTTACAGAGGTTGACACAATGCCTTTGGACGTGTTGTGCAGATAATCACATGAGTTTAGCGGCTTCGTGGGTGATGGTGGTGATGATGGTGGAGAGGATGATGGTGATGGAAGCTGCAGGGAAGTTGTGGTCACAAGCATGTCAGTGATGGAATACCAATTGGAAGCCAGACTTTGTTCTACGTCTTCATCAGTCTGGCCTAATCTAGTCATCTTAGCGATCTTGACATTGGCCCAGTGGTTACCCTCACTTTACAGGGGAGAAGACTCAGATTCAGAATGGTTAGACAGCTGTCGTGTTGCAAGTGCTAGAGCCAGAATTCAACCCAGGGCACCTACCTATTTCCACAGTTACAATTTTTGACCTTAAACAAATACTGCTAGTGACGCACCTTTTTTATCATCCACTCATTCTTCTTGATTAACAATGCTCCAGTTTAACTTTAGTTAACTGTACACCTAGTATAAGTATCAGCCTTTCCAGACTCTCTTGCAGCTATGGGAGGTTACGCGGTAAAAGCCAGGCTTTGACAATGCTGGAGGAATTCTCACCTCTCTCTTTATCATCTTGCCTGCCTGGAAAAACGACCTGGGGGTATAGCAATCACAAGCTAAAGCTCTGAAGGAGAACTTCAGCAGCCATGGTCTCTGAGAGCCTTTGCTCACAACTTGAGCTGCCTGCTTTCAAAGCTTTTGTAATAAGAAAAGAACCAAGGCCTAGCAGGGCAGGTGGGAGTCAGAGTCAAGGACTTGCTAATGCAAACATGGAACATCAACCTTCCATCTACTACTGTAACTCGGGGTGTCACACGGAGACCAGTTCTCTGTCCTAAAGCTTCACAGTACAACTACAGGACCAGCAACAAAATTTGGCTAGCGGTGAGTTCCTTTTGTTTCCCCCACCCCAACAATATAGTCATTCATGGAACCATTTCAGTCAATTCTGTCTCCTGGTTCTGGAAATCAGAAGGACAGAATTAATGTTTCTGGACTAAACTCAACAGAGCTGGTTCTTCCCTGTTGCTCTATAAAGAAATGCATCCCTAGCATCTTGCAGCTCCTAGAAGCCACTGGCATCTTGCTTCGTGGCTGCATCGCCACCCCTCCTAGTGCCACTGCCCTCGGGTGGCCTTCTTTCCATATGCACGCTTTGCTATGCTGCCCTCCAACAAGAAAGTGTAGAGCTGCCCTTAGAGACCACACAGATTGTCTGCATCATCTACTTGCCTCCAAATCCCTAACCTGACCATATCTGCAACGTCTCCTTTGCAGTGTAACATTCCCGAGTTCCTAGTATTAGGACCTGGATATAGGAGCATGACCCTTGCTATTTGATTACTCCGTGCATTTGTTCCATAGCTGTTCACTGAAAAACAGGAATTGTGCCATCAATAAAGGGGCAGCAGAGAAACAATGCTTCGTCCTTGCATCATATGCAAAATGGCTTTAACAACACCCTCTGATAAAACTCCTTGTCTGGTATCCTTAGAAACACCAACAGAAAAAAGACAGGGTGCAGCAACTGGAAATCAGAGTTATTAGTGAATTCTAACATATCATCTGAAAAAGATATAAAGGACAACTGTCCCAGGGAATACTGAAGAAATTCACCAAGGGATAACAAAATGAGTAAGACAAAACCTGGAAGCTCATAATAAAGAGGAACACGGGTTATTCGCAAACATACCACCCAAGTGGGGCTCCCTGAGAATTGTGGGAAAGAGGAGACATGCAGGATTGTGGGGAGGGGTGAGGTTTGCTGGTACTGATGAGAAGAAATAGGGTGGGAATTGTGGGTAAGAGTGTAGTGGGAATTGTGGGTAGGAGTGTAGGGGGAATTGTGGGCAGGAATGTAGGGGGGAATTGTGGGCAGGAGTGTAGGGGGAATTGTGGGTAGGAGTGGGGCTTATGGTGACACGTGGGAAGAAACAGGGCTTACTGGGAACTGCGGAAAGACAATTTCTCAACACTTTGACCTAAGAATGTCACCTTCTGGCCACAGACTGAAGGAAGCCCAATACATTGGAATTGCATAATAAACAGAGAAAATAGCTAAAGCCAAACAGGGAGCCATCTTTGGGAAGGGCACCAAAGCAAACTCTTGTGTAACTCAGGGGACCTCTGTGGATGCCACAGACAGGACTCTGAAATAGTTACTGGCACGTGGGAAAGCAAATCTTCATGAGAACTCCAACCTCCTGAGAAGTCGACACAACAATGCATGAAACCCCTTCTGGACTAGATTCGCCCTGTCAGAATCTTCTAGTGTAAAATGCCCAGGGGAAGCATGGGTATTATTGCCCACAACACGAGTCCCCGGAGCCTTCCTATCTCAAGCTTTCTTTTTCTCACTTAACCCTATTTTTGGAAGAAAGAAGAAAAGCTAAACTTTTTATTAACTATAAATGCACTCAAGCAACACAAATATGAATTACTGGAAGATAATCACTTTTGAAGAGTTAAACGCTAACACACAGACGCTTTTACAGTCTATATATAAACACAGCTCGAACCAATTGTGGGTATGTAAGCCACCGAGGAAGGCCCATGTGAGGGACATCTGTACTGGCCCTGTTCCCAATCAATGGAAAGCAATTCTTCTCGGTGGTCTGACCACTTAACTTAAACAAAAAGGCTTGAGCCAACTTCTATCAATGAGCCTTTCTTCCAACCAAAGAAAAAAGGAAAAAGAAAAAAAAAAAAAAACAGAAGAATTGGCTACTGGTTACGGCAGTGTTGTGCCACAGGGTTAATAATGATGGGTTTTAGGTCACTAGCAATTTCTCATTTCAAATTAACTTGAACCATCAACCCTCAAGCGTGGATCGTCTAATGTGGGCTGTGTGGTACCCATGGTGCTCCATGGACACCCACGTGGTGGGTGGGTGCCATTACTCTGTCCTTGGATCATTACTGAAAACGAGATAGGGCTTTCCATCCTTAAGAAAAAAAAATTAAAAAGAAAAGGAAAGAGGAAAACAAAGGGTAAAAATATACAACAGCGCCTGTTTTGAGATCCAAGAATATTTTGTGGACACACTTGGTTGAAACCTGGATGGGCTGGAGACTCTGATTTGGTTTGGGGAATTGGAACTAATTATGATTTTTTTTTTTTACACTTTTAGAACTTAGTGGGGAATTTTGAAATATCCCTACATCATGAGAAGATGGCTATCTTCCCCACATTGCCCATAGCTTTTTTTTTTCTTGCGTGTTTCTTTCCCTTCCAAATGTTCCCAGCACTGACACTCACCTGGAGGCTTTGTTCATCCTGGATGTTGGGAACAGGAACTAGGATGCTAGTTAACTCCTCTTTTTCTATTAACAGAGTCTCCCTGGTCACCCAAGCTGACGGTCCTACTTGTAGCCAGAGGATAACCTTGCCTCCTCCGCAGATGAGAGAAGCGAAGGACCAGAGAATGAGCAGATGCTTACAAAGGGACCACCAAGCCTGTCCTAACAGAGATTAGCCTGGAGGTCAAGAGGAGCTGAGAAACCATGGAGGTAAGAGATGGGAATTCAGATTCCCAACTGGGAGGGGCAAGCAGCTGGGTCCCACTGCCCAGTGCTGCTAAGTTATCTGTATGCTTAAACTGAACAGGGAAGAATGGGGAAGGGGGGCATAAAAACAAGAGGGAGGGCAGAGAGCGAGCAAGGACAATGGAAGTTAAGAAAATGGTTTTTTTTCCAGTGTTGGTAGACATGCACGCTGGTTCCACCTCAGTACAAAGGGACTTGGGGATATTCGCCGAAATCCTTTGATCCCACATCTAAAAAAATGGATCTGTCGATGCCATTCCCAGTGACCCCTCAGCCACTGATGACGCAGGCCTGACCTAAAACCAGAAGTCTGCCCATGGGGACACTGTTTGTGACTGCAAAACAAGGGACACATCCAGGGGTACATCAGTGGACAGCTTCTACCATGTTGCTGTGTGTCTGTGTTATCTGCCTGGGTACACTGACGAGGGAGAGAGTCTATGAGATTGGCAGTGATAATGGACAAGGTGTATGCTAGAGTGAAAGACAAATCTATATGCATTGTCTCCACGGGGCCAGCTTCTAGAGACGGTTTTCAATCGTTGCATTTTGGTGACAGGAGGAAAAAATGTTATCTTGATAGTAGAGGATTTAAATTTATGGCATAGCTGAAACTGGTTACTGAATTGAAATTATAAAGTAATGAATCATTTCCTGAAGGAAGAAAAAAGGAAGTCAGGCCATTAGTAATGGCACTGTGTGACGAACTACTTGGACATGTCAGAAGCAGAGGGTAGGGGGTAGAGAGAGGGAGGGTGGGGGCTACTATCTGGTAAATTATATCTAAATGTAGATACTTCGAAGAAGATGATAAATCTACGTCTAAGAGGGAAAAGAAAGTGCCCCGTGCTTTAGGATACTGTGAGAAGGGCTGCGGAGACGGCCCAGTGCTGCTCTTCCAGACGACTTGTGTTCGATTCCTAGAGCACAGATTCCAGCTCACAACTATCTGTAACCCTAGTTCCGAGAGATCCAGCACCCTTTTCTGACCTCCATAGGCACTGGACATGCATGTTGTGCACAACTACATGTGTGAGCAAAACATTCATGTGTAAAACAGATAGATAGATAGACAGACAGAATGACAGAAGGACAGGCAGACAGATGGGCGGACCGATGGGTGGATAGAATGCTTATTGTGAGAGACTGGTAAATCTTCTGCCACTTTTTCCTCAGTCCCATTTTAAGTAACTCTTCTATAGGTCCCACAGAAATCTACATCGCTAGACACTTTCCATACACTGGGGTGGTGGGGGTTGGTCCAGCTCCCCGGGCTTTAACACACTGGTAAGATGGTTCCTGCCCCCCTTCCCTATCTGAAGGCACAACAACAGAACCAACTCGACCCACATCTTTGTCCAAGGCCCTGCATCTCCAACCTGATGGCCAGTGTGAGAGCAAACAGGAGATGCAAATTCAACTAAGGGGGACGTCACAAACTGGCTGGGGTATCAGTTTGCATTTTTTTGCATCCAACTGCTCTTTCTTCTTTGCTATTTTACTGATACCTCTAGAGAAACAGCGCTCCCTAAACATCATCGGTACAGCAGATCTGTCTGAGTGTCACAGGTTCAGAGGGTGAGATGCAGTTACGGCAGGAGGAAGAGCTTATCCCCGAGAGGATACGAAGCACTGAAGTGTCTCACCTACAGACAGACGTACTATACGGCACAACCTTTGGGGTGGACACTAAGTAACACTCACAGACTTGTGTTCGGTGTCCCCTCGCCAAGGGCCTTCCTGAGAGTCACTCTAGAGGCTGGGCTCTTCCAACCCAGGTAAGATATCCCCGTATGTGGACAAGTCAGAGAGTCTCCTGTCAAGTGCTCTTTGGTTCCCATTGAACCAGAACACGGGCAGAAATGCAGTTTATCTTTTATGGTGTAAAAAAGGAAAGGAGGGCTGGGGAGGTGAGTCAGGGGGTAAAGCCTTGTAACCCCAGCTCTGGAGGGTGGTTGCAGACAGGAGGAGTTTGAGAGCTGAAATGATAGGATCTGGGTTCTGTAAGAGAGATGTTATCTCTAAGACTAAGGTGGAGAGGATGGCTCAAGAACCCTGCCCATGCACAGATGCACCCCCTACTCACATATACATGTGCACATACAACATAAACATGCATACACATGTGTGCTTGCACAAACAAACACAAACACAGACACACATGCCAAAAGCAAAAACAAAAAAAAAAAGGGAGGGTGGGGGGGGAGCACCCAAAGTTACAACGCTACAAATGACAGAAGCTAACATTCTTGACCACTTACTGTCCCGAGGACAGTGTTGAGCAATTCACATGTGTTTTTCTCACTTGGTCCTTCCAGACTCTGAGGCAGGAATCAGTATTAATTCCACATTTCTAGGTGAGCAAGCCAAGGCTCCTAAAGCTGGAGCAAACTGTCCAAAACCATGCAAACAGCAAGGGGCTAAGCCAGAAAGCAAACCCAGATCTGCCTCAGCCTGTGCTTCTGAGGGCCCGTCTACACTGGGGCATGCAGTCAGTCTTCCATGTCACCCCTTCTGAAGAGACACTTCTTCCCAGATCTAACTCTACATCCTGGGGGCATTACAGGCCAGTCCCACGAGCCACTCGTTACCAGCCCAGGAAGAAGTCATCTTCCCTGGAACTCCCTAGGGCTTCTTTGCACATCTCTGGCCTTTCCTAAGCAATGGATTTAGCTTTTGTCTAGGTTGTAAGAATAAGCATTGTGATTTTTGTAGTGTTGCTGCAGAGTTCTCTACAGACTCCCTGCCTACTGATGGAAAAATAAGCTGCCCCAAGTCAGCCCAACAGACGGAGTCCATGGTGAATTGAGGTACATTTGGTAGAAGTGAGCCTCTTAGGGGTTATGATAAAGAATACGTTGTATTGGTTAAAAAACAAACAGAAGAAAACCCCATGTATTCCGTCTATAATGTGTATATGTTCATCAAACTCCAGCAGTCTACTTGATATTGTCGTACTGTCTCTAAAGAGGAAACTAAAGGACATATTTTTGGGGGCATTGAATGGAAATTATTCCTTAATATAGTTCTACACTAACAGACTTACAACATTTTTTCCAAATTATCTACCCAGAGTCGTGGGGGCTGCTGCTGGCAGGCTTCCTATGCGAAGTCATAATTAGCAGAAAATGGAAAAATCCAAGTAAGATGGGAGCTATGAAGCTGGGTTCAGGGACCGAGGGCAACTGTTGATCCATGAGAAGATCAAAGCTGGGTAGAAACCATTCCTGGGTTTACACAGCTGCATGTTCCATGCAGGAGCTCTAAAACAAACACAGCCAGGACCTGAGGGGGCCGTCTTGTGATAGGGAGTATGTGGGTGTCAACAAATCTCCAGGACATCAAGTGACCCCAGGGGCTGGAGGCCACCGCTCTGCAGAGCTGGAAAGAGAAGCTGGTGCTTTCCCCCACAATCCAGAACTTATCTTTGTTGAGGCAATTTTTTTTTATATTTCACTAATCCGGCCTTCTACCAACATAATAAGGAGGGGGGTCATTAACTAACATACAAGAAAGTTGTGGAGTTTCATAAATAAACACGACCTGAGAAAAGTGTATTCGTCAGAGCTTATTAATCTGAGAATGAGAAACTCGTCACTCCAGCTCATCCGACTGAGTTGCTGTGTATGGCAAGCCGAGTGAGACCCAGAGCTTGCAAAACTCCTTTAGGTACATAAATCCCTAAACTCAGTAATAACAGAGCCATATGTTACTGTGTTTGTGGGTATGAATTGCTGCATGAGGTGCAAACACAACAGCAGCTCCCACTATCGTTTGAATTCATTAAAAATAAAACCATCTCATAAGCTTGCAAATGTTGATTTTTATTTTATTTTATTTTTGTATTATACAACTTTCATATTTCCCTAGTGTGTGGAAATATAGTGTCTTTACATGGTTGTTCTCAATGTTTTCAACTTGATATACATGCAATATTAGGAAATGAAAATTATGTGTATATATATATATACACACACATACATATATGAACTCTGTGGTTCATGTATTAGAAAACAATATGTTTTGCTCATTAAAGGCGCCAATATAAATGCTATAAACCATGAAATTACCTTTGAGCCCTTCCTGAAATAACCAGTTCACAAACAAATGATCCATGCAGAAAGGCAAAGGGGAGATTACAATAAGACTAAGTCACATTTTCATTTCAGAATTGTTTTTAATATAAAAAAAAAAGCATTATTGCCACAAAAACCAACATCTGGGGCAGGTATATCCAATTTGTGGAGGAAATATCAAACGGTACAGGCTGAGAATATAAGTTCAAAGTGGGGGCTCTACATGTTTTCCAAATGGGATACAGAACTCACATTTACAACAAATTATCCCAATAAGAGAAATTTACTTTTTGGTTTGCACAGTCCAGAGATCCGGCCCAAAGGCTGTGGTAGCAAAAGCCCTTCTCTATAGTGAGCTTGATGGTGTTCATACCCTAAGGTCATAGTGATGACCAGTGGACAATGTGGGCAGAAGGGAACTCACCCTGTAACTCAGCATGCTCAAACTGAAACTATCAAAGCCTTTAAAAGCCATTTGTGCACTATGCTTCCCAGACAAACATCATCAACACCAGCTGGGAATCCAAGAATGTGGAGCATTGGGTCCCATTCTGAAAGTCTTGAAATAAAAGGCTCTGGGATGGCGTCCTGGGATGTCTTCTAAAAGGTCCTCAAGATGCTGTTATGTGCTCTCTCTTGAGAACATGTACCACGGACAGACATCAAAGTTGAGGAAAACGATCCACTCTCCTCTGAGACTACAAGGAGCCTCCACAGGTTCTTCAACCTGCTTCCAAGCCATTGATTCCCACTCTCTCACAATGCCAAAAATACAGAAGCTACGGCTTTGTGTACATCTACACAGATTGAGCTATGCCATGCTTTCTGCCCTAATGTATATGAATGGCAAAGCTGTCGACTATACAGGCTCAGCTAACACTGCCATGACTGAAGACAGAAACCAAGGTCACAAGACACAAGACACTCCCAAAAGTCTTCTAGGTCTTAAGACAGCAGGCACAGCAGAAACAGGAAGAGTCCAGACCTCTGAGCATGGTGTTCTGCAATAGCTGAGCCTCCCTTGGTGAGTCCTCAGTGCAAGTCTACATGTCTACTTTTTCCAGATCTTGTTGACAACTCATTCATGCATTCATCCATTCTTTGCTTTGTGTTTGTGCATTTAGTAAGCCATTCATTCATGTAATGAGAAACACTGACTTAATCATCTCTTCCCCCTCCTTCATTTCCTTCTCTCCTTCCTGTCTTCCTTACTCTGGCCCCCATCTTAGAACAATCATGCTAGGGCACACTGTCTTCTAATAGCAGAATATCATTACTCTACTAATGAATATTATCATGTGCAGTAGATTGCTGTCTTTCACCACCATTGTATAAGGTCCACCATCTCGTGAGAGTCATATGCACAAAGAAATCATCATAATTCACTGGATTCGGTATAGAACTCTACACTACGAAGATTTAAGTCGATGCAGAAACTTATTTTTCTCACATTCTCAATGGGAAGGAGCAATAGACACAATTAAATCCAAGCCCTACAGAACAAGTGAGAACCAGTGAGATTAGAAAGGGGGAAAGTTGGGACGACAGGGATAGCTCTGTGTAAAGTGTTTGCTGCGTGTACAAGTATCAGGACTGCATTTGATCCCTACAATCCATAAGAAAAGCCTGGTAAGGTTACTCATTCACCATTGTCATCCCAACCCATGGGACTTGCTGGCTAGCCTCTCTAGCTAAACCGGTCGAGTCCTGGGTTCCAAGGAAGAACCCTGTCTCAGACAACAAGGTAGCCATAAATTTAGACACCTGAGGTTGATCTGTAGCCTCCAGACATGTGCACACATATGCACCTCCCCAAACATATAAAAACATACACATATACCTACACATAATATACACACAGCACCAGCATACAAAGAAAGTAGGTAGTAAGATCCAGGCAGGGTCAAGCCATGAAGCTCGAGGGCACTGGCTCACCAACTGAAAATTTCTCTCTGGCAAGAAACACGTATTCGTGCCTCTAGGTCTCTACCTCAACTCTGGGCTTGGCTAGAGCTGCTGAGTCGGGTCCAGTAGAGAGTAAACTGGACAGGCAGCCAGGAGGTCAGCTCTCCATGCAGTAGTGTTACTTAGAGCTCTAGTTGAGTACAGGAAGAAATGGGAATTGAGGAGAGCAGGCTGGAGCCAGTAACAAAGGCTGGGATTCTCCGCCAGCCAGGACAGTGGGGGAATGACCAACCACACACATACTCGCCTGCTTTCTTAAAAGACACATCAGATCCATGCAGCTTACAACAACGAGGAGGCGGGAGAATGAAGGGATGAAGGAGAGAAGGGATCACAGGAAACCTGGACAAGTAGTGCCAGGTTATCAGAGGAGAGGGCTCAGGAGAGAGGGCCATTGCTCTACACTTCTGTACGGGTGAGACTTGGACTAAGTTACAAAAGGTGCCGGGAGGGAGAGCAAAGATAAGGAACCCTCTATGCCCCCATCTGCACTTTACACCTTAATGGGAGAGAGTCAATGTCTCCTTCCTTCATAACAGTGCTGGGGTGGTGGTGATGGGGGGAGAGATTCCTATTGTCTAGCTGGGTTGACCAATGGCTTGGAGGTGAGAGGGCACCTCCAGAGCCACACAGGAGTCAGACCTGTGAGGCTGAGAAGGCTATCAGGCAGGTCCCACCTGGGGCATATCCACCTAGGGGCTTAGCCACCACTTTCTGATACTTCCCCATGACGGAAGGCACGCCTTTGGCCTAAATCGCTCACTGCCAAGGACTCAGAAGTGGGATTCTCTAACCTGTCTTTGCATACTTTTCAAAGTATTTGAATGTCATGCTCTTCTAACTCTACTGCCCCTCCCCCCTCCTCTCTCCAATCAATCTGGAGATATTAGAGGGCTCTAAACTCCTCAAGGCAAGGCCAGCACTTACACCACATGGAATGTCCTGTCTTTCTGAAAAGAGCCATATTGGCTCGGTCATGTAAATACATTTGGAGAGAGCTTTTTATTTTCCTTTTCATTTCTCTTCAAAAAATAAATAAAACATAAATTTTCAAATAAATCCTAATTTAAAGCATTTCCAGGTTCAAAAGATAATTATTTGAACCGCATAAATACAGCATGTGGGTGGAACGGGGATTGCATGCATAGCGATTAAAAAAAAAAAACAAAAAAACCTTGGATCTGTTATTTTCTTAAAATTGCTGTGTTGTTACCATTTTTATTGAGTTCATTAAAAGACCATAAAAATCAATTCAAACATGTTTGCAAACGGATTTCCAAATTTCATGACAACAATCTTTGGTTGTTAGGCCAAAGATAAGATGACAGATGTCTCTATTCCTAGGGCTTTTGTGTCACCATTCATTCATTCATTCATTCTTCATCCAGCCAGTCGACATTGCCCTCTGTAGGCCAAGCACTGAGGCAGGGACAGTCCCCATGCTTAGGGGTGGTGACGGACAGAAACTGAGGTGCACTGGTGATATCCATGGGTGGCAAATTTTGTATATAAAAGATTAGACAGTATCTTTCAGCCTGGAAAGATATAATGCCTCTGCCGTAACTCCTGGCCTCGGCTACTGCAGTCCGAAAGCAGCTGGCTAAGCAACAAGGAAATGGACAAACAGAGCTGGGGTCCAAACAAACTTTCCTTCTGGAC